>NW_026623678.1:354462-373664 GCF_030028575.1 Malurus melanocephalus | reverse complement strand
TTGGATGGGGGTTTTTGGTTGGTTGGCTGTCGTTTTTCTTCCAGAATCGATGCAATACATGACATTAAAAAAACCTGAATATGGTGCCTCTTCTAGGCACCCTACAAGATAATCCTYTAAAATGTAGGACTTACACACCAAAGCCTGGTGCTACACACCAGCAGAACTAAGATCAACACAAGGAAATCATTTCCTTTTACATAAGCCAAACAATCTGCAACTGAAAGTTCAGAAGCTCACCTAGTTCTCTCATGTTTGTTTCACACAGCTTTAAGATTTTGGTTTAAATTGCATTTGTGAGCCCTCTGAAATTTGCCTCTCTTATGTATGCATTAGAACACTGAGGTCACAAGGATTTTTAGACACTCTTATGGTGAGAAGTAATCAGTGTAGCTCCAAAAGGAAATAAAAAAAAGATTAACTCAGTTTGAAAGATCAAGCAAAGAAAAGGGAACACATGGGACCTCATTTTCCAGGTTACGTGTTTCAGCACTCACAGTTGTTTTCTTCGTTATCGTTCCCAGCACTACCAGTTACTTACAKTCATTAAAAGAGAAAATAAAAAAATAAATCAACACATCCAGTGCAGAGTTGTGTATAAATCAAAATTCAATTGTTTTAGTATCTGAACTCAATAAATTTTACAAACAGAAGAGGAGCTRTATGCAAAAGGAACACATTATTCAATCCCAGACAGCCAATCAAGCTAGCGTAACACAACTGAAAAATCCTGCTGAGTTACAGGCTGAAGAGCTATTTGGAACTACAATGTGACCATCTACTCCTACCTTTGCTACAACACAGCTAGATGAGGTATTATTCTGTACCTTTAAAAGACAATCCTATTGTGTTAARTTAATTCAGCAGAGCTTTCGCAAGTTCGAGAGGAGAATCACAGACTTCTGCCCATCCCGACAGAGCACAATGCTTTCTGCTCTGAGTAGTCCCAAAGAAGTCACACAGCATGCCAGGTACAAAGTATTTGCAGAAGTAAGCCCTCAGACAGGGCTACAAAAGCTCTGGGTTAAGGAAGCACACATCAACTTGCTTCTACTTGATCTGTTACACAGCTTGACAGTAACAGATAGCCAGTTGCATTAGTGTCAATGTTCAGATAAGTTTCTCTCCATATCTGTCACAAAAAACAGACACAGCATCAGTGTGCCAGCTGTATTATTGGTCACTACATAGTTGATCATACTTAATAACATCCTCGAGCCCAGACAGGACACACAGACAGCAATTACAAGYGTGTGCCACCGTCACCCAGATCGTTCTCACTCAGGGCTGCCAACTCGGCACGCATTCGACAAGTGCCTGCCCACCACCTTTTCCCTCTCAGACACATTAGCTTGCCTCAATATGGGGCCAGAGTTTGTTTTGAAACTCTTAACAGGATCACTGAAAGAAAGGAGGAAAAATACCATAAATGATCCTCTGGACTGCTTCCAGAGTAGCGTGTTCTCCTAGCGATTGCTTTGGAAGGAAGCCAAAAATGGGAAGTGTTCTTGCAAATGAGCACGCCACCAAGCTCAAGTACAAGTTATCATTTAATTCTTTTGTCAACATCAGTGCAGTTAGAAATTAAGAGGCCTGTTTAATAAACAGGTTACTTGAATTCCAGTTACCAAACATCTATTTCTTCACTAGCCATCCCTGCCGTGCTCACTCAGATCATGTCCCCCGCCCTTTTCCTAACATACACTTAGGGGTTTTTTGGATATTTTCTCTCCCTTATTGAAATTCAAATAATATTAATTACATCAGTGATAACTAGGTCTGTAATCAAGAGCAAGTTAACTAAAAAAAGGAAAAARATCAGTCTCTCAGAAAAAAAATTCTAAAACCTCAACACAGACTTCTCTGGGACACAGCATTTAATATTTTTAACAGACCTCTAATACAGTCTACTGAACAGTTTTGTCGGGGCAGTTTTTCACATTACAATTACTCCTAATGAGATCACCCTCTGCYGTGTATAAGACTTCATCCCTTCCCAACAGAACAATGAAAGATTTGTGTGGRGCTACAGAGGCCTCAGATCAACTCYACKCACTTCACCTTCTACTGAATTTCCKYGTAACAACTYGTCAAAAGCAGAACTGTGCTTTTTCATGAGGAAAAGCTATTAATAAAGAGACTCATTTACCTTGTTTTAGGGTGTCCCTAATCCTCTGCAGATTTTGAACTCCTCACAGAGGTACCTCAGACACAAGTGCTGCTAGCTTTGTTTTTGAGATTATGTACATTTCTCCTCTTCATAGATTTGTAAGGGTTTTTTTCTAGTTTTTCACTTGCAATATTTCTCACCAACAAATGTCTGCCTATCTTGCAATAAACTCMTTGTGTTATCTTGTGATAAAATTAAAAGATCTTGTATTAAATATACATTAAAATACCTGTCTTCAAACAAACTGCACATTTTCTTCCTCTTGCTGGAAACAAAGACAATAAAATATTCTTACACTTAACAGAAATGTCTTATGCCTGTAGACCCAGTGACAGCAATGCTAAGTAGGTATAATTCTAAGAACATGGTTAACTGAATTAGTCTGAATTAGGAAGTACAACTCAGTACTCTGATCTGCTAGGATTTTTAAATAAGTATTTTTAAACACAACGATCCCACTGCAAGCCAAAAGTTTAATTAGTTTTATGCAAAAAAAAAAAAATTAGAGAAAAGAAATACTTCATTTTGAAAATCTGATGTTCTGTTTGAAATATCTATGTTGCATTTGAATTTTTACACACTTGACACGAATCTCTGCCTCAGTTTTTATTTTGCGTATGCTCTTCCCATTACTAACCACACCCCATTATGTTTACTACACCCATTTTAATTTCCTTATAATTCTGTCACTGATCAAGTGAAAGAACAAACTACCTACTCACACCTGTCATTATTGGTAACAGATTGGTAACAATCTTCTGTGATAGGTATGACTTACTCAGCCTTACCAAGAGGTACAAGAAACACCACTTCAAATAGTTTAAAATATTAGTCCTGAACCATCTTTGTACTTCTTACRACATCAACCTTTTTCTTTAAATGTAAAAATGCATTATTCAACCACCAATTTTCATAACCAGACAGGATCACTGCTTTAGATGAACCCATGTAAACTTTACAGATTGAGAATCTGAAAACTTTAAAAGCAGACTGATGATGCATCTCTCTTGAAAAAAAAAAAAGACAGGGAAAAAAAATCTGGTAGAATATGACCAATAATTTACAGCAAGTTGTGTGTTTACTTACGTTCACAGGTGTCTCCTTTCTGCTGGTATCCTGCTTTGCAGATACATTTTCCAATAGGCACTAACCATTCTCCCTCCGCGCTACAGTGCATCTTCGGCGAGTTCTCTGCCTCCTCCTCCGCACTGCTGACACAAGTTCCTCGCACTTCAACTAAAGAGGAAAACTCTGAGCCAGTCACTGTGTCAGGAAAAATAGCTAAGTTCTCAATGATGGACCAGCACTTCTTGTAGTAGACTTTGACAGAGACCAAAGCAATGCAGGCCCCTACGTCCTGAAATGCAAGATAGAATCCTTTTTTGGACAAAGGTCCAATTTCTCTCACCTCTGTGTTAAGTTTCATTTTTCTCTCCCCAAGATCACCCTGGGTAAAACTTTCATCTGCTGCAATAGTGTCAATTTTTACATACTGGTTTTCTCGGATACTCCTGCCAGTGTCGTAGTCTGTTTCATAATAATACAAGTTAAAAGTTTCTTTACAAGTCCCCAGAACTCCAGGAAGACTGTTACAATCCCTCAGAGTGAATTTCAGTTCTACAAAAATCCTTTGTGCATTGCTTTTTGCAATCCAGTTAGTCCGAAGCCAGTTGTTTTGGTTTGATTCCATCACCTGGCATACCTGGTATGTTCGTATAGGAGTGTAGTTTTCATCCAGTCCACTAATTTCTTCCCACTAAAATGATAACAAACAGTTAGTAACAAACAAGAAATATGTCACCAGATGTAACTACTGCATATTTWAAAAAACTTCACACAACTCATGTCTCCCTTCTTTTTAACAGTCAGTTATTTTTAAAAATACTCTTAAACACCTAAATTAAGAAAATATATATTCATGCAGCAGTAAGCTTTTGCTCCCTCCATGTCTTTTATACATACAACTTCTAAAAACCATTCTCATATTATGGGCACAGTTGCAAAGGGGCAGCTTCAGAAAAGGCTGTTTAGCATACCAGGTTCTGGGCTCAACACATTTCTTTAAGGCCATGATGGTTTTGAGTAAGAAAAGACCAGAAGGAGGGAGGCTGCTTCTCTTCCAAAGAAACCTAAGATCAGTGAAGTCTTGGAAACCGAAATTGCTTAGTATTAGASTACATAAACTTGTGCATGTAAAACTTCCAATAAAACTTGCACTTGTATAGAAAGCATGGAATSAGGTCCTAGAACTCGCGAGTCAGATGATTCTCACTCCATATGATCAAAGTGGCATAGAGAAAAGGCAAGAGAAAGTGGACAGAATTAAATTTAATTCTGAAAGCAAGAAAACATTTTGGTTGTCTCCTTTTCATCAGTTCACCTTCTGGTTTATTTACAAACTGAAAGGTAAGTGGCAGCTCCTCCTCACCTCACATTTTCTCCTGTGGCTGCAT
This sequence comes from Malurus melanocephalus, assembly GCF_030028575.1. Classification (NCBI taxonomy): domain Eukaryota; kingdom Metazoa; phylum Chordata; class Aves; order Passeriformes; family Maluridae; genus Malurus; species Malurus melanocephalus. Next base: position 369,041 of record NW_026623678.1, on the reverse strand, counting down.
CCAGGTTAGAAGGGGCAAACTTCATTTAGCTGGGAGTTCAAATGAACCATGAGACTACACACAGAATTAAAAACAACCCCTATGACTGAAAGTTCACTGGTTCAAAGCCTGAGTTTTGTTTATGTTCTCTCTCTAGGTTACCAACTACGTAATGAGCTGGTAAGCCTTTAACAATCCCAGAATCTTTAACAGCCTTTGGTAGTGTGGGAATTTGTATCTCCAGCAATGGCAAACCTTCTACTGAAATCAACCAGGCAGATCTGCCCCGGTGTAATCAAGACAATACTCCTCTCTCGCTTTTTTTTTTTCCATTTCTTGTAACATTTCCTTGCCCGCAGAAACTGCAGCTGTAATAAATTAGAGGAGGGGGGTGAGCTCTCGTCACCCCAGGATACAGGCAACCATGACTTCTCTGGATGGCACTTAGCCCTCTGGCCCTGTGTCAATAATGCACTTAAGCTCCTGCTTAAGCTCGGTGGCTGTMCTGATGAGCTTAATGGTAAGCACATGCTTAAGTGCTTTGTGGGACTCGTATAGTCGGCACCTCTGCAGGATAGAGCATCCACTGACATTCCTCTCACCAGCAACCATGCATGGAAGGTATTGGTTTCCCAGATCAGGAGCCACACAGCGTAMATTACTCTGCAAGCCTATTTGACAGCAAATGAGACCATTTTAATGTCCTTGTCTGTTTCAGGAAAAAAGCAGATGTCGCTGAATTGATACTGGAAGTTATCACCACAAAATACATCACAGCTGCAGATGCTGAAATGCACAGAAGTTGTAAATATCAAAGCACATTTCAAGGACCTACAGTTAATATAGACAAGATATATTTGGTATTATATATGCATATGGTATTRAATGATTGAAGTAGAATATTAAATGCTCATGGAGTTAACTGAAGTCATTGCATATGGAACKGTATTAACCTCTGAACAAAAGAAAGTCTATCTTCATAACAGATTTATTAGAGCTSAATGAATCTTTTTTTCACCTCTATAAGAGCTAGAACAAACAAGAAAAAGGTAAAAAAAAGTGTCACTGGACTAAGAGGGTTTTGGCTATAACACAACAATAAAAAAAATCTCCCCATTAAAAAAAATCCCATCAAGATGACAAAAAATATATAAAGCCCAAAATTCTGCTGATTTTCATATTCTGCATTTCATATCAGATAGTGCTAGCTCCTTTGGGATTTCTTTGAGTTGGTTTGGGGGTTTTTTTGTTTTATTTTTTTCTCTCATGTAAGCATTCTTCCCTTAAAACACCAAGCCAGATTCTGCAATAAAGATATTCAGTAAGACAATGTATTGTATCTTTGACATGAAAGTAACTCTCATGCAGCACACAACAGAACTTGTCTCCTTAGGTTTTGACCTAAGTTTTGGTGGACTGCTCCACCAAATCAAATTGTCACTCCCTCTCAAAAAAGCCCAACAAATTGAAACCAACAAAKAAAAAAAAAACAATAAACAAAATACATTTWAAAAAAAAATCAACTTATACTTCATAATACAGCACAAATTAATTTTCTCAGAGTCAAAATCCCACTACATGAGACTAGCTAGCATCAAAGAGATTCTTATGTTACAGTCAAGGAAAACAATACAAAAAAACTAAATTCACACAAGAAGCACTACTTTTTATTATCCCTCTCATTAGGCACTGAAGCTATTTTCCATATTTCCCAAAGCCAAAAATGTAAGGAAATATGATTTATGATGCAATTACATAATCAGAGTGTTCTGCACAGAAAAGAAAAAGCATCAGTACTTCAACATGATTTCACCTATGGCAGCTGAGGTCAYAATTGGTTAATGTCTTCTTATAGTGATCAGTTTCACAGAACGGAAACTCCACTTTTCTTTGTCCTACAGCAAAATATGGTGATATACATGCAATTCCATTTGAATATGCCCTGTTCTATTGGCTTCAATTTATGGTRTTTTAACTTCTTAGTTATCTTAACAGTGTTAAATGTAGCATTTGCAGTTGAATGAGGCATTTAACAAGTGTCTGACTAATATATTCTGTACCGTCATGATGCAGTAGTTTCTCTCAAAATTTTCTGTGTTTATTCCCACGAAGTCTTTATTGCGTAGTAAATAATTCAGTAATTAAAATTTAAAAAAAAAAACATTTCTTTTCAAAATTACATTATTAAAATGGTACTTTTATGTTAATTTACAGTCAACTTTCTCTGAATACTTTCACAAACACAAATCTAGCTATTAGTTTTGATTTGCTTTTAATTTGGGGTTTAATCTGGCTTCTACCTCTGAAACTTGCCTTTTACTATTTGTTGAATTTGACTCTACTTTCATCTTTCAGTATGCTGACGTGTAACGTGTTGGCATGTCTTTCATTATCTACAGGTTAGCTTAATCTAAGTGCCACCAAGATAGTCTTTCAAGCACCTCTGGTACAGGCTTCAATCWGTGCAAAACGCTAATGCTGAGGTTATTAGCCATCAAACACATCGAGCTCACCTTACATGCTATCTGAAGTCCTTAGATTAGTTTCCAGTTTATGCTTGTACTGATACCACAATCTTTTGTATTATCTTTTATTTGCTTTTAAAGAAAGACACTTTCACATTTTCATTCTTCTTATTTAAAGGATTTGTTACACTTTTTTATCCCTACTCACACTTCACGCTCTTCTGGCTCCAGATTTCTCAATGCACTGAAGATTAAGGGACTGATCCCCCAAGTTCTTGTTCGTGCAAGGTGTTCAATAGATTCAATAAGACTGTTTCCATGAGGAAGAACTGTCCATATAATTCATGATTTGTCAGACCGAGTTGATGTAGGACTGAGTTAAGGTAGGACAATATACCCATTTTATCTTTCTGAAAATGTTCTTCCTCAAGGCTTGAGAAAGAAGAGGTTTTATAACACTTTTAATTCAGACTGAAAGCAGCATTTCTCAACTTTACTTATACAATAAGACAATAACACTGATGTTTCTAAACATCTCATTTTTTATAATGATGTATTTTACAATGGTACAATTCATAGAGTGTCATGAGATTAATTTGTACGCAAGCTGGAGGTGGCCTTAACCACATAATTCGTGCCTACTTCCAGAAATCAAGCTCCTCAAGACTTGGGGACGTTTCACATTTGGCATGTCATTTCAAACACATCTGCAATATAAACATTTTTATTTTGGAGCACTTCAATCTGTGCTATTCAATTACAAAGAAAACATCATAAACAAATTTACGACCACCCATTCTACAGAAAATGAAAAACATATTTTTAGAAAGTTTCCACACAGAAGCGGATCTGTTGTTTCTAAAGGAAGAAAACAAAGTGATTTAAAATACTGTGTTATAAATATACAGTGTAATCCTTTGCACAGCACAAAGGAATACACTAGAAAACATAAAGGTACCAAAAGTTTCCAAAGAGCCACCTTTTTTTTAATTAGCTTGTACATTTGTACACTGTAACCTGAGGTTTGATTCTAAAAATGAAGAAGCCATAAACACTTGGTATGATTACTGAGAGAAATATGAGGGGGAGCTAGTTTAAAGCAGGTCTTTCAACTGCTTGAGTAAAATAACTACGTGTCCTCAGGAACTTTAAGTTTTGCCTGCAGTACYTACCCCATTGGGAGGAGAGGAAATCCATTCCAATTCTGTCTGTTGTGCTTTAGAGTCCAGCAATATTACTAAAAAAAAAAAGGAAAAAAAAATTTTAATTCCACAGCTTGTTAAATATAACAAGGGGAGGATATAAAACTAAGKAACAAAATCTTAATTTAAGAAGGGATGGAATGAATAGAATTTTTGTATGGATTAATATTTCTTATTCATATTAYTTTTTAAATAATCTGCAACCACAACTATGCATTTATTTGTAAATAGACAAATAAATTATTATGTACTATTCAATATAAGCAGATAAACATAAATCTTTAYAATTTCATTGCTTAAAACAAAGTGAGGGGTTTTTTAGTGCTCTAAAGTGCTACTAATCAGTCATTAAGATGCATGCTCCCTCCCTCTCCTTTTTCATAAGGACATTTTCCATATGCTGGTTATTACAATCAGCTTAAAGCAAACAGACGCACAAACATTTCAACACATTTCCAAACTGATTTAGACAGGACTGGTCTACACCTTGCCGAGAGTCGCCCTGAAAAAGCAATGATTTTTTTTAAGTGTCAAAGTGAAAAATACTTCCCTTTGGTGATAAAGCARTAATTCTGCAAATAAATGACAACCAGGAATACAGAAATTAGAAGACACTGCAATTACCTCACACCTCACATACACAAAATCAGACTAATTCACTTTATGGTAATAGCTTTCTAAAAATCTTCATGTCATGGTGACATTTATAATGAAAGACATCAGTTCTAGCAGCACCAGCACTATTTTCAGCTAAATGTAACCCCACCTCCAAAAGTGGTAAATCACAGTCTAATAAACCAACTCTTCAGCAGCATTCCTAATTTGAACCTATTCCACGTATCTTTAGCTATAAAGCTATTTATACCTTTATACACAGCATACATGTACTGTCTAGGATCCTTGGATGTGTGACTTAAGGCTGTAACTTGAAGCAACTTTTGTAGGTMTATTGAAACAGATTTAATTCTTGCTTTGGCCCTTTTTTCCAAGAAGAATTTAACACAAAATTTCAGGAGAATTACTAAAAATATAAGAAGACTAAAAAAGTTATTTCATAAAGTAATAYATGGAATGGTAGCTGAGCACAAAACGGTAGCTTCCAGGCCTGTATTTCAGTAATGAAGTGGAACTACTCATTAAGGAAGTTTGATAGTCTCCCTCTAGAAAGATTACCTGCTAATGTCATTAAGCTTGGATTCAAGGGGCTTTACTTTGTAACACTTTCTATAGAAAAGCAGGTGGTGTATGTGGTGGCTAGTTAAACARGAACATTTATAATGGTCCTGAAAAAAGGTACCACCAAAAATTTAACCATTGCAGCACCAACACAGCACACTATGGCTGCAATTCATTACGCTTTTTATTTAGCAGAAATTCCCCATCACGTAGCAATGGGTGAGCACATCAGAGAAAGATAACAAGCAAACAAAACAAAACAAACAAAAAGAAAACCAAAACCAAAACCAAAAAAAAAAAAAAAAAAAAAAAAAAAAAAAAAAAAAAAAAAAAAAAAAAAAAAAAAAAAAAAAAAAAAAAAAAAAAAAAAAAAAAAAAACAAAAACCACACAAACCCCTGCTCTGCAAACACTCCCTCGCAAAGAAATCGCGGCGTTCCTTCTGGCAACCAAAGTTACCGGGGAAGAGCTCTCCAAGCCCGCGGCTGCTGCCCTGCTCCCAGCCCGGGGAGCCCTGTGGCCGTCACGGCTCCTTCAGCAACGCGGGGCAGTGATGCGGGCGGACGGCGCCGCGCCCCGCGCACCCCGCCGTSAGCCGGGGGGATCCGCAGCCTCCTGGGCTCCGAGCGCACTGGGACCCCCAGCGCGGTCCCTGCGCGAAAGAACCGCGGGCGGCGCTCCGCAGCGCGGCGTAGAGAAAAAGGATGCAGAGAGGCGGCGGGCGAAGCGCGGCCGCGGTGATGGGCTCCGCAGGGCTCCGCGCAGGCAGGGAGCAGCGGTCTCTCGCCTCCGCGGGGAGCCGCAGTCGCGCCCCGGGCGCTGCGCGGAGCTGAGCGCAGGCGGCCGCGCCCCCGCGGCGAGGAGCGGTGCTTGGCGGCCGAGCCGCAGCGGAGCGCCGGTCCCGCTGCCGCCCCCGCCACACCCCCGACAGCCGCGGTACAACGAGAGAGCCCGGGACAGCGGCCCCAGAAGGGAYCCCCGAGCTCTCGTAGCCATGGAGMGATGGGCTAGCCCGCTCCCCCTGTCTGCGTTCGMCCCGAGGGTCCCGGCCGCTGGCAGAGGGCTCCGCAGGTAACGCGGTCACTCCCTCGCTAACGGAGACAGGCGGACCCTGCCCCACTCCTCTCCAGCATCTCACCGCGGCTTGTATTGAGCTTCAGAAAGGAAACTCGGAAAACTTTTCAGCCTTTTACCCCTCCCATCCCTCTTCCAGCGGGGTGGGGTAGGAAACCATGTGGGGCTGCTGCCGCCGCCGGCCCTTCGGCGGGGCCGGCGGTGAAGCGGCAAAGTTACTTTTTTCTTTTTTTTTTCTTTTTTTTTTTTTTAACTCGCTCTTTCTTCCGCAGGAGTTTTCTGCGCTTGCAGCAGGTACCCGCTATCAATCCCTGTCTGCTGCTCGCCCCCTCCTGACCCTCCTTTGGCTAGATGATCTTCCCCGAACATACATTTTATACACGCACACTCAAAGGTATAGATGCCATATATAACCACTCACAGACGTAAGACACAGAAAAACCCGGGACAGGATACCGCCGGGAAGCACCGGCGTAGCCCCGATCACGGAGCAATCCGCAGGGCAGAGTGGGGCAGGCAGTCCGCACCCTCCCCGCCTGCCTCCCTGTCCGTCCGCCCGGCCCCTCTCCGCTCCCCACCCCACGGCTACGCGTTAATGTTCCCCGTGTGCGGGTCTCTGCGCTTTACAGCCCCTCCAGATAAACTTTCGAAATCCGGCTACGGAAAGGCTCCCTCCACTTTCCCTCTCTAACCTCGCCATCGACTTCGTCTTTTAACGGCAGAGGACATTTTAGTTGAGGCGTTTTTTTAAGCTCCAAATGATATTTTACTGCATGCCAGAGGTTTGATGAAAAATACTGACGCATCCAGCTGAGGGGGGAGAAAAYCCCAAACACATACATATGCAGAGGCACCGAAAATGCCCTGACTCCCCCTTCCCTGTCATGTCGTGTGTGTCGTCGTCCCGTGGTCTCCCCCCCTCCCCCGAAGATGGAGACGGACCTTCGCCTTCGGCTGTCAAGCGCGAGCAGGGCGCTCCTTRAAATCATTTCGGATTTTCTCAGCATGAAAAAGGAGATTCCCATATGGGCTTTGTGAATTGATTTTAAACACCTCCATCATTCTCTGATACAGAACTGCCTGRTTTGTATCCGTGCGCGGGGGAAACAAATGTGCGGGGTTCGCCTTCCACAGATACCAATATTGGACCGATGGGAGYCGGGAAGCCCCGCTGTGACACGCAGATGGTATAAAACACCCATCGCTACACCTCTCTCCATCAATGCCGCGGGAGAGCACGCACGCTGCAGGCACACGACCCCAGGTCGCATGTACCCTCTAAATAAATGTCCAGCCTGTATAGCCGGSAAGTGCGAAACTGCACCCCGATGGTCGTTCCCGCGGTCTGTGCCCGGCCCCGCCGGGCCGGAGCGCTGCAGGCCCCCGGTGGGCAGCGGCGGGGAGCGCCCCGCAGCCCCAGCCCCGCGCCGTGCCGTGCCTCCCAGCAAACGTCCCGAGCCCTAAAACTCGGCCCTAAGCCCCTGCCCAGGGAGCAGCGAGGCAASCCGCCCTCCCTGCACCTTCTAGGGAGGATCAGGGCTGGCACGGGAGAGCGAGGCTCCCCTGCACGGATCCCCGGGCCGGGGGCTCTCCCAGCCCCATTCCTCCTCATCACGTGCGAATGCCTCGCAAACCTCATTCCTGGGAGTCAAGGCAGTTGTCCCGGTCTTTCACAAATACACACGCACCACCCCCAGTGAATGCCTTGCTTCTTTCCTTCCTCCCTTCCATCTCACCTAAAAAGTCTTTCTCTTTTTTTTTTTTTTTTTTCTAAGAGGGGGGCTGACAAGCAGCCGGCAGGGGCAGGAAGGTCCCCTGCTAAGCCACCACACAGACTTCATGGGTTAAAGCAATAAATAAGCCCAAACTTTTGTTTTCCGCATCACCTTACCTTCTTTTGCAGCCTGTGCCTCCCCCGTGTGTGCAAAGCGGAACAGCCAGACGGAGCACAAAATAATCCAAGAAGGGAGCCTACTTTGGAAAGCCATGGTGCAGGAGCGGGGTGATTTTATATTTCTAGCTCTCTATTTCTAGACACTGMCACTGCCGCCGCTTGGTGGGTGCTAGAGGACGGTGGAGAATTTGCTGTGCTAGTCTGTGGCTCGGCGCTCCGTCCCTCCAGGCTGCCTTTCTCTTTCGCCTCCTTCTCCTCSGCGCCGCTGTCCGGCTCCCGCACCGGGCCGGCCGCCCGCCAGCCCCGACTGCAGCCCGGCCGCCCGCGCCGCGCTCCGATAATATCAATGAGGGCGGGGGGGCGGGGCCGCGGCGGCGGGGCGGCCCGTCCCTCAACGTGACTGACAGCAGCTGCGGTCCAATCAACGGCGCCTTTCGGCGGCCGGCGGGCCGAGCCGCAGCCTGAGTGGTGGATGGCGGGGGGGCGGGGCCGGCGGCGCTGGCCAATGAGCGCGCGGCGGTGTCGGGTGTCCGCCGGTGCCGGGGAGCCGCGGGCTGTGCGCGGGGCGCAGCGCCGGGACGGAGGGGCCGAGCTGTGAGCGGGGCGCCGAGCCCGGCCGGCTCCCGGTGCTYCCCGCACGCCTGGAGCAGCCGCTCGGATCGTCCTGCGAGCGAGTGGGCGTCCGTCTGCCCGCCTGCCAGGGTTCCGTGTGCTCTCCCCGTGCCGAAGCCACCGGGGTAGCGAGAGAGAGGGGTCCCGGCCAAGGTCCGGCCCTCATCCCGAAGCCGAGCCGCTCCCAGCGGGTCCTGGCGCTGCCCCCMCGCGGTGCCCGCCCGCGTCCGGGCTGAGCGCGCACCTGGGTTGCTGGCACCGAAAGGAAAACTTCGGCAGAAGCTGCGGGATGGTGCCCCGAGACAGTCCTGCGATAAAAGTCAAATTCCTAGGGGCTGACATCACTTGGGATCCCTTCCCTCTGTTGCGTTCTTGTTTTCCCCCCCCGCGTCTCCGGTTTGCCCCGAATACGAACAACAGGTTAATGGCAATATGGGTGTTATTTGGGGAGGAGAAGGAGCGGCTGCTTCCCCCCCTGCCCTCGCCGGGTGTAACCTGAAGCGCGTGTAATCCGCTAACAATGGGACAATTTAAATAGGAGGGGGAGGGCAAAATAAAGAAAAAAAAAAAAAAAAAGTGAAACCCGAGGGAGAGAGGAACTTGCCAAATCTCCTTTGGCAGCGCTCACCCTGCGGGCCGGGAGAGCTTTTCCCGGGGATCCATCATGCCCCCACCCCTCCTCTTTCCGTTCTCCGAATTCACCCCTCGCTCCCTCAACCGGTGAAACAAYTGCGGGACGGACACAAAAACTTACCGCTCCCCGAAAGAGGGTACGGAGCGGAGCGTGGTGCGCGGTGCGCGGGGCACGGCCGCTCGGTGGGAGCGCTCCCCTCCCGGGCCGTGCCGGGGCCGCGCAGCCCCCGGGCTGGAGGAGACAGCCCCGGCCCTGTCCCCGCTCCGCGCCCCCTGCGCATCCTCTGCTCGGCCCCTGCCTGCACCTCTGTCCGCGCAACCTTCCCGGGGCCGCTGCCGAGCGGCGCGGACCGGGCTTCGTACTGCTCCGCTAAAAGTGCATCGTCGTGTCCTTTCGGAGGATGGATATTGCGATGTAAACAGAATAAGTGACTGTCGTCTCGGAAGCGGGCGAAGGCAGCGAAGAGCGGGGGTTGTAATTGCAATTCGGTGACAAGATTATGCGAGAATCTGGAAGAAACCTTGCGCAGATGCGGATCCTGATATAGAAAATGTTGTGCCATAAATGGGAATTTAAATTGGGGGAGGTTCGTTTATGGAACCTTTAGGTACATAAGACAAAATTAGAATTATTAATACGAACRATAATACACTGCTCAGTATTGACGGATATGCAGCCACCGTACTCGGGGCTTTGAGCACTTTCCCTGTGGACTCCTTGTTACTTCCAAGAAGGGTGTAGGGAGAGGCTCCAAAATATGCTGTATTTCTTTCACTTGCTGAATATTAATATGGCTTAGGATATGACAGTTTTGTGTTTCATTCAGAATGCTCTGTTGATACTTTGGATACCATAAGCGTAGGCATAGTACAGACTCTTGATTTTCTCATCCTCTGTCGTCTGTCATTCCCATCCTCATACATGTGTACTCAGAAAGGGAAGCTGTACAGAACAGTGAGTAGGCTTAACTCCTTTTTAAAAGGCTATTTTGTTTTAAATACACGCAGATATTTTGTGACATCTTAGCAAATTTTCATGGGTGAAGTTAGTTTTTCATGTTGCATRTATTGTAACAGTGATTAAAGAAGATGTAGGAAGTCTTCAACCTAGTTAGTCCTCCACGGTTTCCTAGCATGATGAAGAGCTAGCATTTTATTACATCAGTAAGCCAAAATGAGAATTTTGAACCAACAGAATGTACTAAAAATGCATTGAGACTTTGAATGACTATGTTTACAAAAATGCAGAAACTTACTAAATGGACAAATTTACAGAAGAAAAGCTTAAATGGTAATGTGATATATTCATGTCCTGCATATAGTATTAGGCCAGACATTTATTTTAATCATTACCAGCATTTATACAGATTATACTGTACTATTTTATACTAATATTGTATGTGTATGATGTGTGTATTGGATCTTTCCATATACAAGCATTCTAAACGTTGCATCAATATCTTACCTGCATAAAGGATACGTGTCTATGAGTGAGTGTATAAAGAAATTAAATGAGAGACTAAAAAACAAAAGAGGTGAATATTCCTCTTCCTGATCAACTCATTTTAAATGCCCTGTCATCCTGAAAATTGTAAATTAAGCTAAAGWTAACATATGTACTGCTTTGTTAAAACAGTCATGGATGTATTCACTGTGACACCAAAACATTCCATATAGATTGAAAGTGTCTGTTACTGTTGGGATGGTTTTTTTGTGCTTCTCACACATTAAATCTTTGCAAAATTGATGAAAAATTTTGTATCTTTTTMGTGAAWTTGATTTTTTTTTCTTYTCCTCTGTTTATTTGTAKTGTTTTCTAATACTTCATTGTATTCTGTAGGTGCTCATCATGTATTGCATCTTGTCCAGCTGTGTTAGATCTTCTGCAAAGAAAAACAGAAAAGAGATATAATACAACTGAACAAAAATACTCAAGCTAAATRGGCTACAATCTTCAGATTTGGTAACAAAACCTCTGAGAGTAGGGTGAAAAAAAAAAAAAAAACTTGGAATTTCATTCAACTCAATGTGTTACTGTTCAGGCACCATCAAAAGAAAGGGTTAATGGGAAAAGAACAACGTAATCCARGATTGCCTCTTTATTGTTTTATTCCGTTTTATCTTTTTTCTTCTAACTCAGTGTCTGTAGGTCAGATTCTGTCTTTTATTTTTATTGTAATTAGAATGCTTTTCTTGATGTTACCAAGCTTCCCTATGCTGCGACTAACTTCATACTAGCCAAGCTTCTTTGTACTGAATTGCAATGTTCTAGCAGGCTTTGGAGAAGTATTTACATAATTTCCTCCTTAAAACTGACTATTTTCACCACAACTCTATCTGAAATTGTGATACGAGAAATATAAGATAAATTCTAGGGCTACACAAGCATATGTAAGGAAATGTGCATAATTTGAAAGTAGTTACAAAGTTCTGTTTTYGCAAATTTCCTTTTTGCAGGGTTCACCCATTCTTTCTTTGCTACTTTGTGCAGGGCTGAAATAAAATTTCAATTGCTTCAAAAAGACATTGAAGGTTAGCCTCAGACACAGTTTCTATAAGTGATATTGAGTTTTGGGTCTGTCCACAGGAGAATGATCCTTAAAACGGGTTTTGACAAAAAAAAACCTTGAACCCTGTTTTATAGTATCAAAAGCAGAAATCAGACTTAATAAAAGATCTTTTAAGCCCTGAGTTTTTACTCTTAGTCTAAGCAATCCCTAAGCAGCTCTTTTTTCTGTGCACGAGATTTTCTATGAAATGCATAGTGCACATTTTTATGCAATTTTTATCAATTTTTTTGTATATTTTTTAGTACAAAATTCAGTGGTTTTGTGACTTTTGGCTTCTAAGTAGTATGTGTATAATAAATCATTATATCAGACTTTGCGTTTAGTTTTACAGATGCAATGTCATTTGCATTTCAAATCTGGACCAGAGATGAATTTGCCATACATTGTYAGTTTCAGTTGTTCTGCTGGATTTATAAGTCAGTGTAGCTCTATTATAGTAAAGAAGGCAATGTATTAAATAAATATTATTGGTTTATAAAGAAATTGTAGAGAATTGGGACTAGCTTGTTTGAAAAGCATGCTCATATAAAAAGTTCTTTTTCTAGTTAAAATGCCAGTTTGGTTTTGGCTTTTTTAAAGCTATTTTAGTTAACACAAATCAAAAATAGTGCCATAAAACTTCACACTTTAAAGTCTTTACTTATATCAGAATGGTAATAAAAATTCGCTGTCAAATTTTCTCTTGGGAGATTTAAAGTTATATTGTGCTAAATAGATACATAGATACATAGATCATGTTTTCGAAATCTATGAATTTTCAATACATTTCAAGAAACACTGTCCAGAAATAGAGGTATGATGGTGTGTCATCTCGCCATTTAATGGGAATGAAATATATTCTATAGAACAGTACAAACTAAATTTACATTGCACATACGTGAACATAAAATGCCTCAGCCTTTCTCAAGGAACAACAGCAGAGTTGTACRGAATCCAAAAGCATGATGTATTTGGGTCCTGTGAGACTGTATCCCCTGATAAACCTGAATTCAGGAACTGCTTCTGTGAGGAATAAGAGCCTTTGGAGAGCATACTGTCTCTTTGTCGATCATTCTTCAGAGTCTATTAGTATATCACTGTGCTGTGGACCTTCCCCTGGGAAGCCTGAGCRGGACAAACCAGTGCCCTCATCCTGTGATGGCATCTGGAGATACTCTGAAAGGAGATAATTTGCCTTTCTCACCTAAGAATTAAAGGAGTGTCTTTGTGCCCGGGTGCAACAAGAAATATCTGCACACATAAGCTCTTTGTTGACTTCAATTCTTTGTACGATTTAAAGCTTCAATTCAATTTCCTAGGGTGTTTGTCACACTAAAAATGGTGCACAAAAACGCTGACCATAAGGGCAGCTAATTTGTATTTTAGTTAATTAATTGTTAGTAACAGATAAACTCTGGCAATATGTGCCAGATAAACTCTGGCAATATGTTAGTATCTCCCTGTTCTTATTCAGTACAAGTGACATCCGATCACTTCCATCTGTGACAGTCCTAGATTCTCCTTTCAGCCCAGCTGAGGTGAAAAATCAGACCCAGTAGATTTCCTGTTTCTGTATATTACCTCCTCTTACAGTCAGTCTCAATCTCTCAAATTCCTTCTGTGAAAGAAGATGAAAGCATCTCTTCTCTCAATCTCCCTTCTGTGTTAGGAGGTAGGAGGGGAAAGGATAAAAGAACAGATGCAATAACCCTTATTTAGTTCTGAAAGAGAAACTACAGATTGCAATGGCAGGAGTTCCAGTGCTTTCACCTCTAGATCCAGGAAGTATAGTGATGTGGAGCATCACTACTGACAGGAAAGCTGCCAAAGTGTATGAGAGAAGGTGTTCTTTGAAGTAGAATAATTTAAGAATTGCATCTCTCAGGAGTACAACTCTCTGCAGATTTCCCTCTTTGCCATCTTTCACGTATTCTCAGACTCTGTCAAGTTTCTACACAGATATACTGCTACTTCTGTCCTGGTCTGTGGATTTACCTCTCCCTAAAACTGATYTCTCATTATCCACTGCAAGTAAACCAGATTTCTGACAAGCAATACATATACTAATTTGTAGATGTTTGTTTTGTYCTCAGATAGCTGATGCTTGCCAGATACACAAAATCACAAGATCTTGCATATTTTATCTCCTTCAAATATGGAAGYGCACGTGATAGTGTGTTTCATGGGTAAGTGATGTTCTATTCAGAATTCATTTCCTTTTGGCTTGAATTTCCCAACTGTAGTTTCAGGATGTGATTTCTTTAGTATTTGCCATAGTGAGGCAAAGTTTAACAGAAAGTACTGAACAAATTGTGTTTATAAAGTCAATTCTGCTTTGTCTAGAATAATAACTTTCTAATACAAATGCAGGAATGATGCAAGTCCTCTATAAAATTAAGCTAAATGGCTGTATAATGAAGAAAAAAGGCTTTGCTGTATAAGACCCTAAAGGRCAAACTGATTCCTGCCTGGATCAGTAAATAGAGACAGGAATATAAGCCCCAGTATTACAACATTGCCTCTGGACCCCTCCTGTCCTTCATGCAACCATATTAGCTATCTTTATCCCCACAAAGATGTGCACCACAAAATGGATAATTTTGCCCCACTCACCACTGAACAGGTTTTCTTTTTCTTTTAATTGTTATAWTTGAAATGTATTTGCCAAGCAAATTCTTAGCTGTTTCCTGACTAAGGGCTGAGTTCAGGTAATGTTTTCCTCATGTAAGTGGTTCCATTGATCTAGATAAGAGCTAGGTGATACTCCAGCTGAATGAGACTGACACTCTTAACTAAACACAAAGTATCTTTCATGCTCTTTCAGATGAAAAGCACTCAGTTTCAAGAAATCCTCGATTTGTCCTTTTGTGCATGTTTTTCTTGAGAAGGTGAATTGAACTGTAGTGATTAAAAGAGTTAAATGGTGCAGTGGGGTGTGGTTTCTTATACATCAGATTTTTGTGTGTTGTAGGTTTTGTTTTATGGGGTAGTTTCAG
>NW_026623678.1:317517-354362 GCF_030028575.1 Malurus melanocephalus | reverse complement strand
TTTTTTTTCCCCAATGATGGCACAATAAGCAGTTGTCACTGAACACTAGCATTGCCTGTGATGTCTAGGTCTTTTTCTTAAGTGCTTGCAATGAGTTTAGAGCCCATCAATGTGATTGAATAGTTGTGTATTTTTCTTTTCTCCTTCTTTCTCATGAATAACATGGCAGTTGTCTACAGTAATTCATCTGTCATTGTGTTGCCCAGTTCCTTAGGGTTTCTGATCCAATGCACAACCTTTCTTAATTCTGGCTACCCGGAATAATTTTTTGCCACAGTTGTTGTCTGAAACTAACCTGACAGGTAACAAATGCATTTGCTACTTATAGTACATATCTTGGARCATCCTATAATTTCCTTGCATTTATGATTAAATTAACCATTTATTTTCTAATGCACTTTGTTTTCCATCTCACACACAGATGGTAATTTTGGGCAGGTGTCTACCTCACACTCTAATTATTTTGGTCTTAATAGTCTTTTTTTGGGCAGACTCAAAAGACTCTCTTATATCAATTTATTTGAAACTATTTTTTCCCATTTTAATAGAACAATCCAAAACATAAAGGTCTTTAGTGATACATGAATTAACAACATCTTCTATTTTCCTTCACTTTTTAATTTTATTCTTTATCCCTTTTTCAAATACACTCAAATAGTCAAATAATGTTACAGGAAAGGAAATGAAATAATATATCTGGCAGATTGAACCTTAAAACCAAAGAATTCAGATTTATGCTGTCTGTGTGTTAATATGATTTTGTATTTTTTTCACTTATTTCATTTGTACACTGCTAGAAAATTTTCTATAACTGCTGTATTACTGTAGTAAGCCCCACAGTCAAAAATTGAGTTACCTAAGTGAACTTCCAGTATGAAGATAAAAAAAAAAAGAAAAGGTACTCTGCCAGACCAGGGCATCTGCCAAGGATATTTTAGAAGAAATCTACCTCCTGAATTCCAGGAGAAAAGATCTACACTTCCTTTTCTTTCTTCATTGTTAACATATCTTCCTAATCATCCCATATGTGTAGTGGGAGTTTGTTTTTACCCCAAATGGTCACAGGCTTGTCAATGAATGTTGCTACACAACAACAAACAAACAAACATACAAACAAACAGACAAAAACACCAAACAAACCACCCAAAAAACTGCCATTGTCTACATCTCAAAATTTACRGTCAAAGGTATGGTGGGCTAAGAGAGCATTCAGTCACCTTTGTGTCCTTCTTGTTTTGTAAACTAAAGTATTCTCATTTATTGCCTTGGGTCCTGTGAAATTGTGGCACACTCCTAAAGCTGTCTGGTGCACTGCAGGACCAGTTTCAGCCTTTGCTGTCTGTCCCATCCTATCCCACTCTTYCTTCCCCCAGCCTGCCTTACCTTTGCCCCTTGCTATGATTTGCAAGTCAGTGCTCTGAAGGTTTTCTTGGGGCATCCSTATTCAAAGGYTTTCCTTTCTCAGAGAGAAACAGGRAGCTTTACAGCTATTCCAGCCTTTGTCCTGCCATATAGTGTGCCTTGCATATATCCAGCTGTAGGATAATTAAGCCAGATTTTAGGTGCTTAATCAGGCTCAGCAAAATACCCTAGTTTGTCACATTCCTTCCTGCTGAAATCAGAACATAGCTTTAAGTCTGCACTGCCTCTACTGTACCTGTTAGTAACTGCTGGCAGCTGGCAAGAGCTTCATATGAATTTGGATTCACTAGGAGACTATTTAAGATACTTTTCTTTCAAARCAACTACTGTACCGTATCTGTTCATACTGAGACTTTTCAGTACAKTTATTTGTCAAATATGCATATGTATGTGTCTACATACATAATTTCCTCATAAATTCAGTAGTTTTAGATAAATGGAACGTAGAGATAATACAGCTTCATGCACGAAACACTGTTTACAGAGGGCCAGTCTCTTATCTCCTGTGAATTGACATAATTGCAACAACATTATGCTAGTTGGGGCTTTTTGGCAAGAATTCATGACAGTTACATAATTCATTACAGCCTATTCTAACCTACTGAAATCTATGCATATTTTTAGGCATAGCTTGTACATTCCCACTGATTTCTGCTTGTGAATTCCCTTTAGATGTGCCCTCAGGTTCCCCCTGGGTATGCTTCTGTCACTGTGTTGCTTTGAGAGTCACTGTTGCAATTCTTCCACCTATTCAATTCTCACAGGAGGCAGTGCAGTCAGTTTAGATGCACATAGGTAATAGGGCTGGATGTTGGTCAAAGCCCTGTAGGTCCTGAGCTCTTCCAAGAGTCCTCCACACACCACACACACATCCAATTACCAGGTGCTGTGGGCCTGATCCTTACCTGATGTGAGCCCCTGGAGTTAGTGTTTTATGCACCTGCTTAAATTTCTACCTGTTAAGATATCTAGCCTATGATTATTTACACCATTTAAAGCTTTCAAAAATTGTTTATCCAGGTATTTAAAAAAATTAAAATCTATTATATCAAGTATCCGGATAATATTAAGTTTTTAAAGTTTTATTCCGGATAATTTTAAGTTGTTGTGAGAATGGAGACTTCTGTCTCCACCTCTTCTCCCATTTGCTTTCCACCTGATTTTTCTAGGAGGCTGGGAGCTGTTCCTGAGGAAGTGTGACTTGCAGCTGAGACAGTAACCTACAGTCAAATAGGAGATGTTTGAACTGCTTTCTTCTGCACATCCTCACTGAGCTGTAGCACTGCCTGTCCTCGGGAAGCACCCTCTCTCACCTGAGGGCATGGCACATCTACGTGACTCTGCTCGCTCACTGTTTTGGCTCTGTTTCAAGCCTGTGCTGGAGGAACCAGAGGGGTGAGGCAAGATTAAGTGTACAGCTTACCTCGACCTCCTCCCTGCTGAAMTGGGGAGAGAGGCAGCTCAGGGAAGCACACTAGCAGGAGTAAAGAAACAAAAAAGAGAGGCTGCTGTGCTGTGCAGAGGGATGCACTGGGTTATCATTGTGGGTACTGTCACAGTCACTCAACAGTTTTGTTGCTGTTTGGTGGAATTGCTGAGGATGCCATCGGGTATGCTGTATTATCTGTGCTTATCTTTTTTTCTCACCGTCAATTTTGCTGTTCATAGGGAATWATCCAATTCTCAGAAAGGTGTAGCTTTGATTTCAGAAGGTGTCTGTATCCAAATGGATAAAAGCCAGATGAGTTAATTTTAAATGCTATAATAACTAAAATAAGAAGATTTATTTTGAAACTACATTTGCTTATGTTTTCTGCTGTTACATCTCTCTAGCATGCAGTTATGTGTGATAACCCCACTTCACTGACAGTTAGGTCACATTAATCAGGCTAGTTTATAACTGCTTCTTTTTACCTCAAACTGCATATTGTCCAAAGGAGCTCCACATAGTAATGGCAGTGAGGAGACAGCTTTGCTGTATGGAAAGAATTTAGTTCGTTGACAAAGTTACACTAACTTCAGTGACAGGTAAAATTGGTGTGTAGCAGTTTKAAATGAATCAATGTGAGCTGATATAAAACTCTAGAACCTGGCTTTCAATGGACTGCTTAACATAGCTCAGAAAAGCAAATCCCGGCATAGTATASCTCACAGAGTTGCTACAAAGGAAATAAATGAATGAAAACTGCGTGATTAAAAGCTTTCATCTGGAAATTTTGGTGCAATATTCAGAAACTCTACAAATTTGTCTAATTCATCATACTCTTTGTTTATTTCTAATAAATTAATGTGCTGATGGAAGGAATTCATTACCCTTTCTACACACTTCACTAGTTGCAGGTCATTTATTAATCTGTGTTATCTGGTAAGACTAAAACCAGCTGTAATTACATTGTTAAACATTGATTAATAAGCAGTCCACATCACTAATATACGCAAGAAGCAAGATAAAAAATCTTTTTAAAGATTTAGAGTAAAATTTGAACATTCCTTTGGGAATAAGGAAAWCTGGATCTTCATAAATATTCATTTTTTGTAAAATTCCATTTGCTTGTACAGCTGTATTTTTGAACACCTTTTGGAAACAGATTAACAAGCAAATTCAATTACACTAGAGTAAACGAACTGCATTCACAAAGTGGTATTAATGCACTAAGTGAAACATTTAGAATGAAACATTTTTTTAAATAGTCTTCAGCTAGCCATACTTTTTTTTTCATTCTTGGTGTAATCATATATTTAGGCATACATTTGTTTTAAATTCATTTGTATTTCACAGATTTWAAAACAATATAGCAATTAGAAATCCATTGTTAAAAACAGTGCAGATTCCTAGACCATGCTTTTGTAGGTTTTCAACAAAATCAGTTTGATTGAAGTGACACAGATGAAATTATTACTTGTCAGAAGCTTGGATTATCATTAAGGGTAAATAAGCAGAATCTCTCGAATGTCTCCAGCACCTGACAAAATTGGGGAACTAATTTTTATGATATAGCTTCATGGGGAATAAATCCGATGGAAAGAAGATGCTTTTAGAAAAGATGTTTAAAGACTATCCTCAATTAATCATAAATGACAAATCTCATTATAGCAGCACTATTGTTAAGGGTCTGTCAGTATTTCTATTACAAACCTGTATTTCAAAGATTTATGAATGGGCTATAGAAATTAACTCTGGGATAAAATTTGCTGTTCACACTGTTCACTACGGGATTATACTTTCCTCACAGAACTTTAAGAAAATCTCTTTTACCTTTTTCAGCTGGACAGCTTCAAAAGAAACAGAAATTAGAATTTTTGTTGATGAATTGTTTGTATAATTTTAAAATAGGAAACAACTTAAAAGATCAGGAGAACTGTGATCCTATAGCATAAAGGATCTAACTTGCTTTTTTTTCCTTCTGTACCTGAGAGGATGACCCATTTT
The DNA here is from genome assembly GCF_030028575.1 of Malurus melanocephalus. Classification (NCBI taxonomy): domain Eukaryota; kingdom Metazoa; phylum Chordata; class Aves; order Passeriformes; family Maluridae; genus Malurus; species Malurus melanocephalus. The sequence continues at coordinate 349,510 of NW_026623678.1, read as the reverse complement.
AGTGTGAGTTTAGCTTGTAAAAGGGCTGCAATAAGACTGCTGAAATTCTTTACTCAGTCTTTTATATTATGTCTTTCAATTTCATTACTAATCATGGGTTTGAGACCTGTTTTCCAGCCCATCCAAATTTTTGCTAGCCCAGAACATGTTCGACCACTGGAATCTCACAGGACTTTGAAGCAGAGCCTACTATTTCTGCAGAACTGATTCTGTTGGGTGCAAAACTAAGTATTGCTAGAAAGTCCAAGCAATGTAAAGGTCAGTAGTGCTGTGGTTCATCAGTATTATGACTCAGAAAGATAAATGTCCTGTCAGGCTTTTGAACACTCTAAGACAGATGGGGAGAATTCCTTAGGGGCATTTTGAACAGGATCAGAACCATGTTTGGAGATCTATAAGTACATTCTGTCTATTCAAGGATGTTAGAGGTGATGCAGTAGCTCTTTGGTACTGTTCCATACTTGGGAGAGAGGACTACCTACARCAGATGTCTTTGATAGGTCTAGGAGTACTAAAAGAARGCAGGTTCAGACTAGATATAAAGGKTTTTTTTGTGATGAGGGTCATGAAAAAGTGGAACGTGTTGCCCAGAAAGGTGGTAGGTGCCCCATTCCTATAAAGATTCAAGTCCAGATTGGATAAGGCTCTGAGCAACCTGGTCTAGTTAAACATGTTTCTGCTTATAGCAAGGGGTTGGTCTAGATGACCTTTGAAGGCCTTTTTCAAGCCCAAACACTTGCATGATTGTATGATATGCAGATGATGRTAAGGAGGTACCATTCTCTGGCACCTGGCAGTGGTTTTTTACATTCTTCAGACAAGTCTGGTAAGCCATGTCTGTGCACGTTCTCTCACACTGATGGCCTTGTAGAGGAGTTTCTGTGCCCACTCCTCAGCTGTCYGAACCGCCAAATCGGGGAGCCACTTCCAGGCTCCCCATGGGGAATTTCATCTGCCCGTGCCCAGGAATCATTTAGGAAAGTGCTAGCTGATCTGTCCACRTTCTGCTCTAGCAGCACAAATAGTTGATGTTTGGCAACATTCCACACTGTTCTTTATTTACTAGTGCAGATAGAGATTTTGAGGTTATTCAAACTGACAACACAGCTAGAGGCTGGTTTGGACTGAACTGAAATCTGTAATCAAAGTTTGCCTGTTCCAAATGGGGGAATCCAGCTTGAGAGGGCCAGACCTTCAAGCTGGCGAAGATTTTGTTACCTCTAGAGCTGGTAGCCAATGGTGATGACCAATGTATACACGTGTGCTGATACATGCACATCATACATCTAAAAAATTCCTGATTTATAAGGAGGCATAGGCTGTGTTCCTGAAGAGACACAGTATTTGGCTGGCTGAATTACCAAGAAACTAGATTTGAATAAGTAGTTAAAAAAAAAAAAAAAAAAAAAAAAAAAAAAAAGGGAAACAAAGTCCACGGAAGGAAGATATTCAATATACAATGGCAAGATTATTGATGACATGGTTGCTGTGTTGAAAATGACAAACCTGTTGTTTTTGTAGAAGACAGAATATATGAAGAACAAAATGCATGATCCTGTGTTTTACTTTATTTAAAAAACCACATTTACGATAGTTAAAATCTAGGCTGAGAGGCTGATTAATTCAGACAGTTTATGCTTAAGGTATTTTGTAGAAAAAAACCTTTCTATTTTATTCAGGAATAAGTTACTTCATATTTCAGGTGGAGAGTAATTATGTTGTGTCACTTTTTTCCCATTTGCTGTTTGTCTTTATACAATATTGGCCATGCTGAGGACAGSAGAAGCTTTCTAAAATATGATGTTATATTCTAAGAATATAAAAACAAATTTGAAAAGGGGTGAAAGCAAAGCAAATGGTAATAAAGGRAAGTGGGTTGAGTGAACAGACAAATAAGTATTTAATGGAAGTTTCTTTAAAAAATATTCTCTTTTCCAGTTATTTAAACAGTGCTATTTTATTTAAAAAATAAACTTACTGAATATCTGTAAAGGTTAAACTGGGAGTAGAGGCCTGTCTGCAGTGTGCAGTGGGTCTCCTCTGTTTTTGGGGTGGTAAAACCAGAATTAACGTGGCCAAACAGTAATCTTTCATAGACATTCATAGGTAAATGTATGCTAACCTGTGACTGCTGATAAGTTTTGAAACTGAAAGATGTGATATGTGAAAAATTTAAAGGTTATTTGTCCAGATAATTGCTGTTTTAAAAATTTACATATCTTTTAAAACGTAAGTATTATCAAAAAGGGGATTATTTCCCTTTATTCCATTATACATGTGTCTGTCATGGACTAGAACCTATACTGTTGGACTTAAAAAAACATCCACTTAATGACTCTCGTGCAAATGTTATCAAAAAAGTCCTTTAGCTCAGTCTTTCACTGCAGAGTTCATTTGAATCTGCTCAATTTGTATGGCTCTTTTTTGTTTAGCTTAGCTTGACTGAAGGTGTTTATATATTACAGTGATAGCATATGAGTGGTCAGGGCTGGCCCAGTGCTTGGTGCTTGTGATAGCAAATCTTTGGGGCCAGAAACATAAGCACAACCAAAATACTGACAAATTCCTGCTTTCTTGTAGACATACAGAAAGAAGACCCTGGAGCAGAGAAGCATATCTGACTGTGCTGTCCCCAGCCTGGTTGTGTGAACATCTGCTGAGTTGTGTTTGTTTGAATCTTTATCTGTACAATTTTTCAGTCTCACTCCCTAAAACTGAAAGCCTCCATGAACACGAGTTAAAGGATTTCTTGCCATGAATAGGASTGAAGTTAGGAGCAGAACTGGAATGAAAACACACCCATAGAATACCTTGGGATGATCAGAAAGCATGATGCCAACTYATGAGAATGTGTGGTATCAGCTGATTTTGGTGCACAACCAGCAATTTAGTGAAGAGAGAAACTCTGACGTTCCTTTGAGGAAAAYGTAGAAGATTCTCTAATTGTGCCTTCTGTCGCACATTTTGAACAAACATCTTTAAATTGCCACAGCTTACAGGTGAGCTTCACCAGCCAAGAGATGTAACTAGAAATGTTAGGGTATAAATTCTGCCAGTTTGATTATCTCACATTGTGTTTCCTCTAGAATTATAGCCTGTCCTCTATAACAGATAATGGCACCTAAGCACAAACATGGCTTTTGTGTCTTGTGTTATATTTGTAGATAACCCACAAATCTGCTGGATTTCCTGTGTCCTAAGGCAGCTGACTGACAGTTGTGCATAAAAATGAAGCTGTAGATTGTGCTGAAAATTCTGCATTTTTTTGTTTACCTGTAGGAAAGMTCAAAAGCAAAATGAAAATATTTTTCTATTTGAAAGATTTTAGTGGTGGTGGAATTYTATTTTGTTTCAAAGAGAAATGAGAATAATGAAATCAGACTTACTGTTTTTTTTTTTTCAGAGAATACCTTAGGAAGAAACTGTTTATCTGCTTATTCATTCATTTTAATAAAGAGTGTCTGTTTCAAAAAAATCCACCTAAACAACTATAATTACATATTGAGCATTATTATGAGGAAGATAACTACAAAAAGTGTGCCTAAATAGCTATAAATGTGATTTTAAAAGTGAGACAACATCACAAAATATAAATAGCTTTTAGATGTGGCAGAAAACAAASAAAAGGTTTATCAACACATATAAATAAAAGAGGCCATGGCCTCTTCTTTAGTCCTGTTTGCATCTCCTCCCTCCTACAAGAGGTACTGCTCCTGCAACCAGTCCTGCTGCCTTGTCACCCACCTGAGCTGGTGCTGGCCACTTCAGGCAGTTGCCTCTATGAGCCTCTGCTTGCAACTACAGGTGCAGGCAGGATAGATTAGAGATGGCCACAGGTCCCTATTTAGAGCCATGCCCTGATCCTGCATCGTTTCTTAGTGAAAATGTAACAAAGAGAGTCATTTTCTGCAAAAAAATTGGAAGTAGTGTTGTTTACCTGCTGATCTTGATCCTCAGTGACCACAGAGGTTTTCTCATGTAGGAGGCCCTCATTACAGATGAGCAGAGCACAAAAAAAAGCGTTTGGAGTGAAATAGAAGTGGCCTGTTTTAAATGATCATTTTTAATAGTGTGAATCACCACCATGTCATCAAGAATATAGCAAAAATGCATGAGAAAATTCTGTCAATAGAATGCTATTTCCATGGACTATTTTGTATGATTACAAATTGCATTTGCTGCAATAAGTTACAAATGTAATTTATTACAAGTTAACATCAGGACCGAGACAAGTCATTAAAAATGCATAATATATAAAATTTTGTTTTTCCTGATGAATGTGAAGTTTCTGAGCTCAACTCGCCTCATTAGTATGTGGCAGTGACAGGAGATACTTTGATCCAGAAGGCTAGATATACATGCTGWATGCCATAAACACATTTTAGTTTTAATAACAATCCAAGAGGTTCAGCATATTGCTTAATAAAAGATCAATGCAGTAATATGATTAACCACTCTGTGTTGCATTCTTTCCATTTGTGAGAAAAGATAGTTCAGGGGCTGCAATGCAGTGAATAGCAAAATGAGTAATTGACAGGCAAGATGAAGGTTTTCCTAAGGGTTTTTCTTCCTCCCCGCCCTCAAGGCTTTCTTTGTTGTTAGAATGCTGTTAACTCTTTTGTTTAGGGTTTCTTACCTTTAAACAGGCTTGTGGAAGAGCTTTTCATATTTTTTAGCTGTAGATTTACTTGCTGAGTAAATATAGCTGATGAAAGAAAAGCTGGTGATCCATAAAAGACCAGGCTGCAGGGATCCTCATTAATCTTCCAATAGTTTTTGCTGTCATTCCTCTTTAAAGTTCCTTGCCTTGTAAAGTGTTTGTGGAAAATGTAGGAGCACTTTTGCCTTCCACTAAGCAGTGATTTCCAGCCAGATCCCGACAAAAGCTCTCACTCCCTTTCAACTCGTTTTAACTTCAACRGTGTCATTGGGCAGAGTTCTCAGCTATGAAAGGGGAAACATTGTTTAACTGAGTTTTACTAAAGGAGGACAAAGAAGAAGCCAATTTTCTTGTTATCTGATGATGRTAATGTGACTACATCATTAAATGCATAAGATAAGTAGGATAAAGTGATAAAATAAATTAAAAACTAGAATATATTCTAATTTAAATATGAGACAGTCCTTTGGAAATCTTGACTTCTCTTGCAGAGATAATGAAGCATATGGCATGAAATTGAGAAAGTTAATATAATTAGCTGTGATGGATTATGGTAAAATCATGAGAGTATTGGGATGGAGGCCTGTAGTTTAGAAGCTATCTCAAATTTGGGATTTCTGAGCTGACAGTGTCTCAGCAGGGTTCAAAGCAYGGTCTGCTTCTCCTGAGAATGGATAAACTGACTCATGTTCAGACTATATCTCCTATCCTGTCCAGCTTTTTACCGCATCCATCAGTAAGTTTAGCCCAGGGAACCACTGAATCATGKTTTGGGGTGGGAGGGACATTCAATATCATCTAGTTACAACCCTCTTTCCAAGAACAGGGAAACTTTCCATTGGCTAATTTTGATCACAGCCCCATCCAATGCAGCCTGGAACACTTCCAGCGATGGAGCATCCACAATTTCCCTGGGAAACCTGTTCCAGTGTCTCACCACCCTCGCAGTAAATGATTTCTTTTGAATATCTGATTTAAATCTACTCTCTTTCAGTTTAAGCCATTCCGTCCTTATCCCACCACTATAAGCACTTATTTAAAAAGTCCGTCTCCAACTTGCTTCTATGTCCCTAGAAGGCACACTTTTGCTAAAGGTAGGGGACGAGAGATGCAGTCTTGGATAGTATCTCCACATTTTCACTGGGACAGTGCAAAGGCTTTGAGACAGAACATATTTTGGTCCTCTTTCAGCTGTATTTGGCACACTTATTTTCAGAGCTCGGCGAAAGTATTTTAGTTGATCAGTTTTTCTAACAAAATKTAAAGCCTTAGGGAACTGGAAAATATTTGATCTTGGATTAAGTTTAATAAATATTTTTTGGTGTAGCAAAAAAAATGTTTAAAAAGAAAAAAGAGGGAAAATAAGAARCACTCTAAAATTTCAGTTCAGCATCCCTGACACAACCTTTTTTTTTGGTGTGAGCATCACTGAAAAAATCAAGAATGTCCCCTTGCAATAGAAATGGTAATACTTGATTCTGGTAACCCTACTGCTGAAACCTTCTATGGGACTGTGGAGGCCAAGGTTCTGACTTATTTTCTTTTTGAACTGAAGCAGAAACACAAATTTGTGAATACTGGTAGTTCATTGCTCTTTCTGCAGCCTGCCACATTAGAGCTTCTCCATTTTTTGTAGTAGTAGTAGTAGTAGTAGTAGTACTTTTCCGTTTTTTTGTAGTACTGAGAGTATCATCTAGACACAATCTAAAATTTAAGAGGCAGTTCTGTGTGGCTTAGATTTATACAACTAAACTATAGTAATTTCACTTAAACCATCTTCCAGAATCCTTCTATAGTTGATGTTGGGTCAGTAAAACAGTCTTCAGACCTATCTAAGGATTAGTTTGAGCTCTGAATCTTTCTCTTCTCACGGTAAAGGGAACTAAGATCCTTACTCAAAACTTTGTGTCTTTATGGAATTATGCCAAGGTTGGGTGATAGGAGTCCCTGATGGGGCATCTGCTCTTCTAGCAAATCCTAGACTTACTTTCACTTTTATTCTGTGACCTAGTGTATAGTTATTTATTTATACAATTGGCAATAATTTCAAAAAAAAATAAATCTGTATTCTTCTAGGAGAATGAAGATGTTAGGAGGAAAAGACTTCCAAATATCCTGAAGGAAATATTTGTTCTTCTAGAACAAACTAAGTGTTAATTTGTGTCTGAAGTTTGATTTTACTTTCATTAAATTACCTGTACAAACTATTGATCATTATCCTCAATGCTATAAAATAAGGTTATATAATAAACACAGCAAGATAATAATGTGTTCAAGAGATGTTTTATAGATGTATTCATATTCGGTAACATAAAATAAGGATGGTCATTTCTAGTATTTGGTCTCAAAGTAATTTAGAAATTATTATTTCTCCTATAGAAGTCAGATCAGTCAGATGCAGCAAATATTTGGGGTTTTGCAAACAAGCCCTCAACAGCTCCAGAAACRGCTCTGTGGCAGACTGGCTTTTAGAGTGTATAGGTCAGCCTTAGACAGATGGCTAGTCCCTGAGAAAGCCTTCTACAGTGAGTTACAGGACTGCCTGGGGCAAGCTCTCTTCATGGAAATGAGCTCACCTCTTCCTCCATTCCCAGATTCCTAATTTTTGGAAACACCTGTTCCTTAACCTGGGGCTTCTCAGCTCAAGAGAGTTACTTCAGCTCATTCCTTTGTAGCCTTGGCTTTGTATATGTATCTGTGCCCGCTGGGTAGAGATGGAGGGACCTTTCCATCAGGGAAGAAGGCATTGACTCTCTGTGGTGAGGTTTGGGGCTGTTTGTGAAGAACAAAACACACAGGCTCTGATTGTAATTGAAACTTGCTCCCACTGCCAGAAGAATAAACAAGACCAGATACTAACATTAACTCTTATTCGCAATAATTATTATTACTGTGTTGCAGGTTCTCCATGGTCAGGCAATTATGATCATAAGTGAAAATCTGTCCCTTTAAAGACCTGGACTCTACGGACTAGAGCCAAGGAATAGCAAATTATACCCACTGGTATAACTTTAGAGGAATGAATGGGCTCAGAAAATCAGGAATGTTAACATAATCTGCTCACTAATGAGCAGGTAATGTTTGGGAAAGACCTAACATAGTCTTGATTCACATTTTAAAAATCACCAGTTCRTAAGGCTTTCACATTTTATCTTCCGACTCTTTGAGACAGAAAATAACCCAAAACAAAACCAAAACATCCAAATAATGAAAAGTAACCCAACCCCACACAAAACAAAGGAAGGGTATAATGACCTTTTTCACTGTTAGTTCCAACAAACAACAAATAGGACCTGCAGGAAATGCAGGCTAAGCATTATGTTCTGTGAACAACATCAACCCACTCTAGAGGAAGCTATCTCTGAGCTGGGTGGACATGAGATACTTGCAGGTCACCAGATACTCTCTGAGGTGAATATCTTCAGCAAGTTTGCTGTACTCTCATTCCTTCGTGGTGCAAAGCATGGCACTACYTCTGCTGGTGAATTTTGAACTAATCCATGTGGTAAGTCCTATTTTCCTTTTTTAAAAATACACAAGTGGAAATGGGATAGTAGAAGTTGGGTGAAATCCACCTTCTAGAGGTTTTCAAGAGAACCAGTCAGTTGTAATATCACAATTTCAGTTCTGTGTTCTCACTGGATACTCTGGGATCTTGTGTGACTGATCTGGCCAGTTCTATCTCCTTCACTGCTCTTGCTGAGGCCAGGCTGAAACATCTGAGCTGTTCTGCTTTTGCTGCCATTGTGATTGCTCTCAGGACTGAAAAACAGAAAAGAGGAGAGCAAGAAAAGAAGGGACAGCAAGAAGAGTCTGGTGAAAACACTGAAATATGCTGAAGGAATGAAAGGGACTAAAGATCCCTTTTTCTGTACTTGTAACTCTGTGGCCTACAGGTCAGGTGTGTTTTSTGGGTACATCCTGTTGATCATGAGTACTTAATGGAGGTGTTTTGATGACAGTAGTGATAACAATAACAGAAATAGTAATAGTACCTTGCTTTGTTTTTTTCCTCAGACTCTCTACTGAGGCCACTTGAGAGGAAGACTTTTCTTTAAAGCTTTGAGAAGGGAGATTACAGATGGAATATAAAATCCCAAACTATTTCATTCAAAATTTATCTCCTTTTCTGTAATATTCCTTTTGGTTCACTGTTTTTTTCAGTCTAACCCAATCTTCACATAGGTGCTGAGCTTTTATAAGATTCCTTGTCATGTGAGTAAGTAGTTCTTTCCCATTTTTGTTACATTTTCCTCAAACAGTGAGTGTATTTTTTTATAAATTTTTGACTACTTTGAACAAGTGAATTCAGCATTAGGGAAAATGTTCAAGCTTGGATTTTTACAATAAGAAAAGAAGGAAGCAATAAGGCACATTGGTSAGCATTGAGGGCAGTTGCCTCAGCACTAGCAGCCAGACAGTTGGGAAGTGTTTTGAAGGCATCAGGGAAAAGGAGAGATTGAAAGGAAGACAGTGAGTTGGGATTGCAGATGTTTACAAGGATGCCTTTCTAAATGTGAGTTTGAAAAAAAAAATAGACAAAGAGAAAAAGAAAATAAGGACGTGACATAAAAATTAAAGAATTGCATTTAACAGAATAAAAATGGCTAAGATAAGCCATGAAAGGTTCTTCCTTGAATGTGAAAGCAGGAGTAAGGGCTCAGTGCAAGAAAGAGGGAAAATTCAGGAGAAAGACAGAAAGGGATGGAATTGGTCTAAGTGCCAAACTATAAAAAAAGATCTTTATAGAACCATTTTGAATGAGAAAGATTAACTGTCTTAGGGCCTGTGAGAAGGAAGTGATGCTAACTGAAATGGCCAATGACAGGAGTTGGCTGAAATAGATGGAAAGGATAGAAAATGCTTCAACCAGGAGATATTTCAAAATATTTAGACACATTCTGGAAATAAAGATCTAGGGAAAAGTCTAAATAGGCCTAAAACTATCTATTAATCTTCATTAACCATTAAGCAAGTCTAAATGACTGTTTAGTTTTAATTGCTCACWCTGATTTCTGTGATGGCTAGGTGATAGATCTGATTGACAGATAGGGYTTTGTTTGCTTTTTTTCAGTAAAAAGGGAAAAATGAAGGAAGCTTWTCAGAGAAAGAACAAGATTCTATTTTAGCCGCATGGAATCTGAGCTGACAACTAGATATCTTCAGGAATAGATGAGAGATGAAACAGTRTTTTGATTTGTACAGGAGAAAACAGGTTTGGCCAAAGTAGAAGTGTGATTTGTCATTTCAGAGGAAGAATAAAATCAGTTTGCATCTGAAGATAAAATTACCTGTAGAGAATGWAAAAGAAGACAGTAATCTAGAACACAGTTTGTAGTTCCAGCACTCTGAGGCTTCTCTTTTGATTAATGCACTGAAAGGTCAGATGTTAGAAGCAAGAGATGATCCAGGAAAGTCTCACAGAAACTAACTGGGACAAGATTCAAGGAGAGGTCAGTAATATCCAACGCAGTTGATAGATTAAGACGAAATAGTGTCTGGCAAAAAAGAGTAATTAGAAACTGTAGAAAGAATAGTTACATTGTACATAAGAGGAGATGATGGAAAATATTCCAAGATAGAGAGAAAAAATAAAGATTTTATAAAAAAAAAAAGAAAAAGATAAATTAACTCTAAAGCAGAAGAAAGTCAGATTTTTTTTTTTCAATGGCAAGGTTAATGTTTGTATCATTGGGAGAAAAACAACATGGCATTGGGGATAATACGAAGGAATGAAAAATGAGCAATAAGTTTATGGGATTAGAGGGTACCTAAGATTCAAAAGGAGAAAGAAGAAAGAGACTTTTTCTGAGACAGTGTAGTGGAATGAAGGACAAGGTAGAAAAACATGTTTTTTATCAGATATTTTGTATGGGTACTGGTTAAAAATTATGTATACATTTTCTTTAAACACAGGTTACCTTAAAATACCCTGTTGGATTGTAATCATTTTCTCATATGGTACCATGAATTATATTTGAGAAATTCTACAAAAGTTAAAAACCCCAAACAAACCCAGTTTTAYTTCCCCTCATTATAGATACCACATAACAAGGTAGTTCTTAAGAAAAATATCTATTTCTAGCAAAGGGCTTAAACATTCCTCAGARTGTTATGATGGCACTGAGAATGTATGATGGTGACACAGAAGCAGTTAGAAATATCAGAGTATATWACATTTCTTGAATCTTCTCTTCAATTTTCAACCATGACTTCACTGAGTTTAGATTTACATACTAGAAAACAGTGAGGAACAGCAATGGTTAAAGGGATTCTTTACAAACCAGGCTTTCCCCATGAGAAACAATCTGCACACCTATATTTCTGGGCTGCATTCTCAATCACTTTTGGAGCAAGGAGAGTATAGCAAAGTGCTCCTCAGGACTGGGAATTAATCCTGCCTCACCATCTGTTACTAATTTTGGAGCAGAAGACCCCATGCATTCTTATGTCACAGAGTTTTAAAAAAAATGCATTAAACTGGTGTGAACCCACTACATTTAGAAATGTTCAAGTTGCCTCGATTTGGGGCAGGATGTCACTGATGAATAGATTTCTAACCAAATATATAAACTGACATGGATTTCTTTGAGACAGAAGATGACCTATTTTGTAAAGAATCATTTCACACTGTTGTGACTGAGTATTGACATGGTCTTGAACAGTGATATATTGTAATCAGTCTTTGCTGTAATACCTTAGTACCATGAAGCAGCTAAACACTGAATTACCAGTTAAGGGCATGGTCTCAGCTGTGTCTGATATATGGTGYTATGTGATCTGTGTCCTCATGGTGTGATGGCTTTAAAAGGCCATCCATTGCTTTACAAAGGTCAACTTTTTTGGCCCTGCATGACTCTCCACCTTTTTGTAAGCAGCTCAACAGGACTGCAGAGACAACAGAGCAGGAGATGACAATTTCAGTTTCATTTGATGAAGAGTTTCATAGTATGGCAATAGTCCAAAGTATTGTTTGGGACAGAGTCTGTCATTCTAAAATTCTSCAACTTGGTAAAAATTAAGGTATGCTTTCAGTAAGAGTAATTTGTAGGTTTACCTCCTTTTTCTGCAGGATTTCCCAGGAGAAATACATCCAGAAAGCACTAGGCTTGCTGCACCTGAGCTGTACAGATGGCCTGCATGTGCACATAAAATCAGATGGATTGACCTGCCCATATGTAGCCTATATGTCTCTGCTGCTCCTCCAACTGAGCTGCCAGGCATCTGGAGTTCTCAAAAAAAATAACTCCGAAATACTCAAATTCCACCTGGACACCATTTCTGGGAGGAARAAGAGGACATATCAGGAAAAACCTGGACATATGGCAGCCCTAGTACAATCAGAATTGTTAACCAAGAAAGAAGCCAAATAAAATAAATTGTGTATTCTGTATTCTCTGTCTTGTGCTAAAAATGTAGCATACCTGTCAATGTGATTTTAGGGTAATTCGTTATTTTTTAATTTTATCACTTTTATCTTGGAAATAAGAAAAAAAAAAGACATAGGTCTCTTACAATGCATTGGGTCTGCAGTTTTCTTCAATATCTACATTTTCTATAGCATGAAGTTATATTTTTCATGTTCTTCCCAAGGGTCATTAACACATGTAGTATGACTGTGTATGCACAATAATTTAAAATAGCTACAGGGGATCTGCAGCTCCTACTGCAGTTACAAAGCAAGCTCACTGAACACTTTTTCAACATCTTTATGTTTTATATGTATAAGACATAGTCACGACTTTTGTTACTTTGCAGCATTAAGGTAATGACTCYTTTAAACATGGAAACACTGTGTTGTGATAATAGTACAGATTGCATATTATGAACCCGCAGCACTCAATGCAGAGTAAATATCCCAATGGTGAGTAACTACTGAGAGTGCGCAGTAGTTGGTTTAAAACCACAACATATTGCCCAATTTAAATTACTTAAACTGATTATTCTACATTCCAGGCTAATTGCCTGCAAAATTTCATTATAAAAATCACAGCTGTTTTCTTGTGCATGTGTGCATAGGATTTGGTTTGTCTGGTTGGGTTTATTCATTTGAGAAAAGAGAAATATGCATCTGAATCAATTTTTTTTTTTCTCATTGTTCAGGGCAACATTTATTATCAAATGTTTAACACAGAATCAGTTTAAGCTTATTAAGCCTTATTGCCAAAGCTTCCATCCCCACCATGTCTGTGTATAGGTCTTTACCAGCATGTTGCTATGGAGGATGCATCAGTACATCAGTGCCTAAAGACACATATGGCTTCAAAGCATATTGASTGAATCTGGGTGCAATTTATATTAAAAAATGGACAGTGGCTATTCTTATTTGCATATAAAAAGCCGCAGACATCCTCAGATATAWATCAGAAAATACATTTGGCATCAGTGGAAGTGCATGATCTAAAACTAGCATATGGTCCAGTTTGCGGAAAACAAGAGTTCTGGTCACATCTTTCTTAAAAGACATGTAAGCAAAGCTCATGTATTGTATTTCCCCTGACTGCAAAATGGAATAAATTTATCAAATAATCTTTTTGTTTTTGTTTTCGTTTTTTTTTTGGTCTGTGTCTTTATCCAGAAAGATTGTGTTTTAACTGAGAATTCAGAGAAACTAATGACTAATGTTTTACATAGAACAAATCTCTGATAAAGAGCTAAATTCACCCAGAGCAAAATATGAATGATGTCTTAAATTCTGCTTCTRTTACCTGTGTACACAAGGGTAAGAGTTGCTACTTTAGAGGAATGCCATTAGCTGCAGTAGTAACAATAGTGATCATGGCATGTGAGCAAGATAAGATTGGGAATCGTGCCTTATATAGGAATTACATCCAATCAATAAATCACTTATTTCTGTGCCATCTCTCCAACTGCAGGCAGTGGCAGCTCCCTCCATAAAAGGCTGAGAGTACTCACACTGTAACTGCAGCTACTACTCACCCAGTCACTGGAGAGGATTTTCTGGTAGACACTATTTAGTGACTTTTCAAAAACACCTGCGTGACTCAGAAGTTTGAAAGTGGTTTAGACACTTAGGAAAGTCAATAGAAATTATGCACCTYAGGGCCAGATTTTTAAAGGCTACTATCTTCCATTGATTACAGGAATTAGGAACCTAAATACCTTTACAAATCTGGCACAAGAGGCTAAATCACATTTGAAAGTCAATAGGAATTAGACTTCTAAGTGCCTAAATCAAATGAAAAAAAGACGTGTTTTAGGAGTGAGACTCTTTATAATTGTATTCCCGCTAGTGTAACTGCAAATTATGGGTTCAATTATTCCACTTAGGCACAGCTCAGAGGAAGAAAGCGGTATGAAGTTGCAATACCCCAGAGGAAAGCAACCATTCYTAAACTCTTTCAGGAGATGCAGAATACTGCTTCATGAATTTTAGGCTTGTGAGAGAAAGAAATCATGGTTTTGGTTTAGGCTGTTTTCTTTAAATCCTCAAGACAAGGACTAATGATTCTGTTGGTCTTTTTTTTCTATTTATAATACGCTGTAATTTAAAAAAATTATACTGTTTGTTATTTCTTACAGATCTGAAAAGTGACGTAATACTTAACAAAAATAAAACAAAACTAAAAGAAGGTTTGTTTGAGTCCAAGATCTTAGAATACAGGGACCAAATGACATCATTATTTGAATGCTCATGTGAATGCTCCAATGAGGTAAATCAGTAGGATTAAGAAGTAACATTTTACTCATTGTGAACAAAGGAAGTAAAACACCATCATAGGTAAAGAGAGACAAAYAATATATGAGTACAGAGAAGTGAACTAAAGAAAAGAAAATAGAAACAAGAAGGTAAAAACATTTTTTCTAATGTCTTGAAAGACAAAGAAATGTATAATGGTGACACAGAATTATTTTGTTTATAATTTCACCATAATTACATAGGAGAGATAACCTACCACTACCAATAGGACAGTGATTATATGCAAAGGTCATCTCTCTTCACATTAATCAAGGAGTTAACAGTGATTGAGGTGATTCAAGAAAATCCTAGAATGAGAAGGGGGTAATTATTCAGAGAAAGGAAGAAAATATACTGGAAATATCACGTATTGAAAAAATTAATAATGAGACTCCAAAATGAATGCCACATCCATTTTTAGCATTATCTCATTTTGGGTAAAAAAAAAGTTTCCATTTGAGTTATCAGTRCCACATGCAATAATCTAAATATTTTCTTAGGTCCTGATTTGGAAGACTAATAATGGGAACTGAGGATGGCATATAAAGAAAATTATGTAAAGGAGGCCTATAAAATCATATGCTGTGTAGCGAAAGGAAATTGGGAATTGTTATTCACTGAGTCTCACCATGCACTGCTTAGGGGCAACCCAATGAAATTATCAAAAWGCAAGTATAAAGCAAAGGAAAGGAAGATAAATTGTTTTCCACAAAAAATATTGTTACATTGTTTTGATATATACAGTTGTAGAACTGAAGTATAAGGTCAGTCAAAATGAAGAAGAGGGCACTTGACAATTTTAATCCTGTTGTTAAATCTGCAAATCTTTGATGACTTCTTGAATCCAAGTAGCTGGTAGAGTAGGAAGTTTATAGACAAAAGAGGAAAATAAGAGCACCAGAAGAAAGATTACATGTCTCCTAATATTACATTCTTCCCATAGCATAAATTACCTGCTGATGCTCCTCTTGGTTCTCTTTTCTTGTGGACATATTCATGGCTTGCTAAAATGTCTTTCCCTGAAACCTGATCTGGGGAAGACAAATACAGAGAGAAAACCCACTTTGGAGCAAGCAGGAGTATGGGAGAAATAAATAAGAACCAGAAAAGGGAGATGTGTAACAATTTAAGGGTCACAAACATAGGAGCAGGTAAACAGCAGGAGACTCCAAGCAAAGTCTCTCAAAAGCACTCATTCCTGGAAAGAATCATCCAAGGACAGGCAGCCACTGCTGATGTGATGAATGGAAATGTGAGAGGATGACCCAAAAGTTATAATGTATGTAGTTGTCCCCTCTCCCAAAAAAAGTTGAGGCAAAAGTTATAGTGTCTGCAGTTTCCCCTCCCACCAGGAAAACTTTTCCTGGAGCCAGGCATGACCAGGGCCAATGGGAAAGTAATGACATTCAAGGGCATGGTGGGGCCTCAAGCCTCACAGATATAAAGAAAAGGAAATGGAGAAAAAAAAAACAACATCAGAAAAGAATTCTTGAGTATGTGGAAGAGTGACTACAGGTGGCATTCATGACATACATGTTAGCCAGGGTGTGCCTCTTGCTTCAGGAATCATGGGGACAGTAAGAACTGCTCCATGACCATGAACATACCCATGTGTGGACAATTTTCCATTAATCCACAGTCAAATGTGGAACTTGCTGCTCCACAGTTGTGTTTTACCAGCCTAATAATTATAGAACCTATCAATTAGTGTCTAGATGGAACGCAAATGAAAGTAAAGAGAGTGAAAGAATTGTGTGTGTGTGTGTGTGTGAGCAGCTGTTTTCACAGGGCAGTGAAGACTCAGCCACCAGGCACCACATTCCCAATCAGTCTCCAACATTGCTGACACTATTTCTCCATTTGCCAAGAGGATCTCTGCCACCTATACCTGTAGTGAGGGGTTCAACCTGAGGATTGCCCTTTTTTCATGTCAGTAGAGAACAGAGTTACTTCACAGGACCTATAGGACCTGCTGTGGGGAACAATGACGTCAGTCAGACAAAGCTTTGGTCCAAGGCTGGCAGCCCCTTTTTCTGCTTGAAGTTCTCAGCCCTTTATGCAGTAAGTCCCCTTGTAGCCAGTGTAGAGACAGGCACCTTCAAACAGTGATTTATTTAATTCTGGGAATGGTTTGCTTTGGTGCTAAGGTGGATGAACCTAGGTGTCTGGAAGAATACTGTGTAGGAGGAAGCAGTTCATATATATTGAATATYGAAGAAAAAAATATTCTTGTTGCCTGACTTGGTTCTGATCCATTATGAGGGTAGATATCTTTCATAAGGCCAAGTCTAGCTGTCAGATTGTAGTCATAAAAATGAGCTTTCTTCAGCATTTAGTATAAAGAAACATTTAGTACCCTTTCARGCTCATTTTTGCAGGGTATGGAACAATAAGCGATTTAAACTGTATTGGCACTGCTCTATTAATACATTAAAGCCACCCTCTGAGAATTTCCAGTATTGCAACACTTCCACAGCAAGCGCTTCATTTCCCATACAAAATAAATCAGAAGTCATATAATGCTGCAACAGAGGCCTGTCAATACCAYTTAGGAATGCAAGAGGATTTATGAGGTGACAGCCTTCTGATTCCTCAACACAAGGTAGCTCAAATAACTCCAAGGTTTGATTTAAAATCAGTGACCCTTGAAGTTTACTCCTTAAATATTATAAAAACTTGCTGCTAATTATCAGGGCCATTACTGTCAGCAAATCATGACTTAGAAAACTGAACCTGAGACTGTCTACTGTCYTATTCATATACAGAAGATTTATAGTTGCAATTCACATCCTGTCAAATCCTTTCATCTGTAAAATGACAGGTGTGATTTATGCATGTCACTTGTCTATTAAGTTCAGTGAAATTCCAGGGCTGAATTCCTTCCTATTTCTTTTAACAAGAAAACGGAATTTCAAATAATTTTTTTTTTCAAGCGAAATGAGCTATCCACATTAATTGAGAAAACATTGCTTGTGGATTCCAGAGTTGTAAATAGAAAAGTAATTAGTGTTTGAAAATCATATGGCTTCAGTTCTTGTCATTTTGAATACTTAACTGAGCGTTAATCTTGCAAATATTTGTATATGTGAGTACTACGATTAAGGTTAACAGTGCATTGACAGCTTGGTAGATTGGATCTTTCTGTGATATATCCTAGCACTTCCTTTTGTGATTATGGGATACATAAAGAAAAAAAAAAAAAAGGATCGTTTGTAAAATCAATTGCCTTCGGTTGCTGCTCATTAAGTGATTGYAAGGTATAATTAGTCATGAAAGGAATTCTTTTCTTTTAGAAATCTCTAAGAAGAGATTTGTAAGTTTTATTTCTGAATCACMTACAGTATTTTCCTCTATTCAGATTGCTCATGAAAGTTCTGTTAAACATCTGAACCTAACAGTTAAGAAACATACCTKTTTCCAGATTAATATTCAATTTCTAACTTTAAAAAAGAGAAAAAAAAAACATAAAATGCATGAGAATTCTTTTTCTTTTGGGAATTTCAAAATTTTCTTCCAACTAAACAATCACATATCATTGAAGAGCTAAACTGCTCCTTTTATATTGCTTACAATAATATTTTTCTTGCCGTTATAATTTTGCTTTTCTACATAAGGCAAATAAGACTTCAAATGGTAAGGCAGAACTAATTAATCCTTTCTATGGTACAGAAGACTGCTATTGTATTCAGAATATGCTAATATTTCTGTCAACCTGCTTTTGTCTCCTTCCCCCATATCATGGTCTCTAATAACTAAAAGCAATAGATTGTCTCTCATTGCAATCAACAAGAACCATAAAAATTCTAGTAGACTACAATGATTTTTCATGTACMTGTTTACTCACTTAGTAGATTGCGATTTTCCAAGGCTTTTYAAAATGGGTCTAAAGACATCATTCATCATTTGCTAAGAAATGCAAAAATAAAACCTGTCTCAAAAGAAACTGAGTCCCTTTCCTCCTCATAGAATCATTACATTAGTACATTGGATTAGGGACTATAACCATGAGGTAAAATTTGTTAACRTTAAAGGAAAACATCTCTTTCTTTTGTTCTTGAAATAGTTCGTTTGTTTTAATGGAAGTTCAGTAACTTTCCTGCTTTGCATGAAACAGAGTTCCAAAAGTATGTGGTATTTATATGTGTAATTCCCTTTAGTGCTAATTAAAACACATAATTATGTATGCAAGATTTTCCCATGTGCCACCTGGTGAATTGTCTCTGATAGCAAGTTTCCAGTCTAGGGAGAATGCTGTATGCAGAGGWCAGTATGGAAAAAAACAACAAAAACAAAAACCACAGAGAAAATGAAGCTATTAGAAAAATAGTGAGTGGGCTTTTCTGGTTAAAGAGGAGACAGTAGAGTGGAGGATGTCATGTTTTTGGGAAGTATTTGCTAAGTGTTTAAAGAAAAAAATAGCTTTTGCGTAGTTGTTTCTGGTCATTAGTTTCTGTTGGGTAGCTATCAGTGAACTCTTGACAGCTCCCACTACTGACAGATACAGATACATATCCATTTCTTTTCACTTCTCACTCAGCAACTGCACCCAGCTACGGCATTCATCAGATTCTTCTAGAGCCAGTTCAGTAAACAAAGTTTGTAGAAAATTATCCCGAATAAGAAATACAGAAAGGTAGAAAGGAAGAAAAGAAAAAAAAAAGGAGAGAGAAAAGCAGTAAAGGGAGGAGGGAAAGAGAGAAAAAGAGAATGAGAAAGGGAAGAGCCTCTGAGAATATATTTTCCATTGCTGACTAGAGAGATATCCAAACAATTGATTAATAATAGATAACTAATGGGTAGACAGCTAAAAAAAAGGAGATAAATTTCAGTCTTGGTGGAATAGTGTTCAAATMAGATTCAAGATAAAAGAGGTGAGCTTACATCAATTATTTTGCATTGCAACAGACCACATGATCATTTGTTCTGGAACTCCTTGTTCTGTGTAGTGAGATAAAGAGATGTGTATTTGCAATGAGCCACATCGCCCTGCAGAAAGATAAGACAGAGGCACACTTTGAATTCTTCCCCACATCCTGACTCAAAGTGTCTTTGTCAGATGACAACATTGCACTCAGCTGCCTTGTGGAAAAATCTTTTTCTGATACTAGCGATGGTCCAAATTCCCACTCTGCTACATTGTCTCCTCCCCTCCTCATTGCCCCCATTCCCAAAACTCACCTCTGTGGGACTTCTCACAGGACCTGGTGTTCTCGGACATCTCTCTCAAACTKCCTCTTATCCCATGTACCCTTTCTACTGATCCTACATGAAACACTGATCTGCTTTAGTAGTGTGGATTAAATTTCCTGAAACTTTTTTTTTATTATTATTATAATTTATTTTCAATGATTTGGATTGCTCTGCCTCTGTTAGATCTGTCTTTCTCCCCACATTGTGGCTAGAAAGCACTTAGACTATACCAGTTAATGCACTTCCTCCAGGGACACTTCCAGTAGCAATGAAATTCATGGTTAGTTCCGTTTCTAGCCTTTCTGCCAGGAACGGCTGTGGCTTCTTCACAAAAGAYAGATATCTGGTTTATGGTCCCAGGATTCCCAAACTATGTAGCAAAGGAATAATTTTCCCATTAACCCAACATAATRTGCTTATTTTCTTACACTGATTGGTGTTTCCTTGATTCAGCTGGCAGCTTGAAGTCAAAGCTTTACAAAATATCCGTGATCAGATTTCAATTTTAATCCTTAAATTTAATCCTATAAAATTATGTTTATTTCTGGTTAATATGCAAGGATAGTTGAGTCATGTAGTATTTACAGAATCAATTTATTTAACATTTAYTAAATCTGCATTTTTTACTGTTTTTAAAACTCATCCACTCAAGAGTTTCTTGCAAATTTGATCAAATTGTTGCTTAGAAAAAATGCTTCAATTATTCTCCTTTTTTTCCTGCACTCTTTTGAGGAGTAACTAGAACTGAAAATAGTATTCTAAAGTGCACTGATGTACTGCTAAGCAGTGCAACATAATTGCCTAGCTTGTTTAACATGACATTCCTAATAATGCAACCCAGATAGCATTTATGGTATTTGAGACATGTCATGTTGTTGACTCATTTAATTCATCATCTGCTAAAGTACCTAGATCTTTTTCTCTAACTGCAAAGTTACTGATTCTCATATTTTATATGCATGCATTTGGTTRTTTCGTCTTAGCAGGAGTAGTTTGCCTAATCTTATTGAATTCTGCATTCCTTTTCAGGAGTAATATCCTATTTATCATTGTTATGATTATTTTTTTTATTATTGGTAGGACAAACATATCCATAATCCCCAGTCACGGTTATCAGAGTTCTGCAATGCTGTTTAGTAGTGAGGTAGACACAGGCTYAGCCATTTACAACTGTCTTGTACCACCACGATATCTTGATTACTTTCAGCCCTGTATTCATCTACAAATGCAATTAACATATTCCCAACTTTAGTCTCCAAGTCATTAATGAAAATATTGAATGATATTGAAGCCAGAATGGATCCCTGAGAGACCCAACTTAATATCTTCTGCCAAGCTGATGTTGAGTCATTAATATTAGAGTGGAAGAATAATTCATCCTGACTAATTTACTGGATGAGCCTGATTTTTTTCACGTTCTTCTCAGTAGCAATYAGTAAACATTCATTTAAATGAAAAATCCAGTTTTCATTAAAAACCTACTATAGAAATCCGTGATTATCACTTTTCTCTTGAAATGCAAGAAATTGCACTGCAGTGTATGCTTTAAACKGTGTACAGTGATATCCCTATTTAGGACCCTTATACACAGAAGAGTCACAGAGCAAGAATGAAGAATGGAAATATTATTTGCTCTTCGTTAATTCCTATTATGGATGTACACAATGATTTCTCTGCCAGGGACCAGCTACTCACTGTTCAAGTTGATGTAGCTACTACAGACATTATTCAAAGCTCTCACTAATGTTGTGTCTGTACTTTTTGGGCTGTACGTGCATGAGAACCCTTTTGGGTGCTGAGGCCAACTGGCATGGTGCTGCTCACATCTCTGGTAGCAAACTCTCCTAGCTCCACGTTAGGATGTGGCACATAGGATGTTTATTGGGAATGAGCTGCTCTGTACACRCTCTGTCTCCAGGCATGGTCTGGACTGTGCTGGTTGGCACGAGCCAAATTAGTGTCAAGGAACTTTTAAGTGTTTGTTCACATAGACAATTGTGTTTCAGCCTCTGGAAACATTCCCAGACATGACTGAATTTAATGTGATACATTCTTTTGATTAAAGGTCTATACTGAATGTTTGTGTGGCATGCTTGTCCTTTTTACACTCATATCCTATTGTGCTGTTAACTATTTCTCTTAAATTCTCTGTCTGTGTTTAGATACATATAGTACCTACTTGGAACTGTTCTCCAGCACAGCTTTCAGCATTAGTTTTACCTTGGAACTTATTCTTTGAGGAAAATCAGGTCAGCTAGTGGCCAATTTCTCCCTGCTTTTCAGCCCATTTTGAAGCCTTTTCTGTTGAGGTCTTTTACTGGGTCAGGGGGTGAAGGAGATCAGCTACTGTTAGAAGCATAAAAAACCTAGTGAATAACCTAYATTTTCTGCTGAATCTAGAAAGTAATTACATATCTCTTCCTCTGAAGGGATGGAGAGTGCTGTTAGTGATTCATGGAAGTATCCAAACCCAGGACACCTTTAGTGGTTGTTCTCAAAATACTGATTAGGCTGGTTCCTTCTTAATTTTCATGATATTCCATATTTTTCTATTTGGTCAACCTGATATGGTCATCCAATAAACTATGACATGCTAAAATCCTGTTTCAGTATATCCATGAATGTCATCCTGAACCTCCATCTGGTTTGCATCTCTAATACTGTGCAAATTAATGTTTTAAGAATTTGCCACAACTCATGGCAAAATACACACACACACGGACACACACAGGCGCATGCACACACACACTAAACCCCCTTATCTTGTACATCTTATTTGACTACTGTTCTTTAGCAGCTTTTAAACACAACTTCCTTTTCCTTAGGGGGAAAAAAAAACCAAAAAACAAAAAAAAAAAAAAAAAAAAAAAAAAAGAAAAAAAAAAAAAAAAAAAAAAAAAAAAAACCAAAACAAAAAAACAAAAAAAAAAAAAAAAAACAAACCCACAAACCAAAAACAAAAAAACAAAAAACCACCAGAGTTTTGAAGGAAAAGGATATTCAGCAAAACATGGAAGCAGCATAGCCTTATTTCATTTGAATCTTGTTCCATAAATTTTATTCTGTCTTCTTGCAACAGACAGAATTTCCCTACTCCTCAACATGATTTAGATGKTTTTTTAATACTTGCTCTAGGTAGTTTGATGTTTTGTTTGTGATGATTTCTTGCCAATATACGATTGTTGAATGACCAGATGTCTGATTCCTCTCAAAGGAGGTAAAGGGATAAATTATATTTTCTTTCCCCTCAGGGGAGACAATAATTTTGGGGTCTTTTCTCTATCCAGATTCCAATTATTATATGAACTTTGAAAAGCTAAATTCTTTATTAAATTGATTGAAATTGGTGAGTGACTTCAGGAGTTATTTGTATGACCGACAGCATAGTAGCATAAGCATTACTTCAGCAAGAAACCAGACTAAAATGATACATCTGGAATAGATATCAGAAGTTCTGCTTATATATTCTTGTTATATTTTTATAGATTTCAGCAACATTCAGTTCATACAGTTCAATAATTTCCAACTAATCAACATTAAATTTCTCAGTTTTATGTGATGTGACATACAAATCTTGTTATATGATTCTTTTAATGTTTCTCAGGATGTTTTACATTATTAGATCTTGACCAAAAAATATTTATGTGAAATGGCTCTAAGCCAATAATATGCCTTTTGTTTAATAAAAATGCAGTATGAACAGTTTAAGAGATGTCTGTGYTTAATGATGAATAAAACACTGAATRTTTCTTTCTACGGCCAAGTTGCTGTCTAGCTTGAGGTGCTAAATAAMAAAGAGTAAATTTTGTGGTCTCTGCTAAGCCTGGAAGTTGAAACAGCAGATAAATTGTATGTGCAAGGGGTTTCTGAGCAGGACATAGAAAATGCCTTAGTGTGTGAATGAAGCAATAGGAGCAAAAGGTCCAAARAATATTCAGGATGATCAAGGATCTTGACTCATAGGACGGTTAAGCTCAGGTTACTGTGCCATGTTGGTGTTCTGGGCCTTTCCTTTTTCCTGTGGGTGCATTCCCCACGGGTAGGACATCTGGCTCCATGTGAGACAGTCACTGAATGRATCATTTTAGAGCTGGCCTTTTGCCTTACTATGCCAGCAGTAGCTATTCAAGGAGCAGCCTTCAAGTTAGACCAGCCTTCCTAGCCACAAATGTCCACGTCTGCAAGAAGCAAGGAGAATAATAGCAGGAAATAGCTGCCTCAGCCAAACAATCCATGAATGTTCAGTTCAATCCACTTGTGCTCATATTTCAAAGCCAAGGTGGAGTGAAGTGAGAGTCAAGGTAAAATTTAAGGTGAAATGTTGAGCAGCTTTCACTCTAGTTTATACCTCACTTGAATTTTGGGAGTGCAACCCACTTAATAACAAATAAAAGTCTTTTTTGAATCTTCCTTGTTTACTTTTTCCAGTTAAAAGTTACAAAGTGCCAAGTCCTGCCAGCCTTGAGTGACCCCTTCACATCTCAGGGTTCTGCTATCACAGAAGTAGTTTCTGAGGCAGTGGTACTTCTTCAGAAAGCAATGAATATTCACTTACACAATTCTTTCTGAGACAAGATATTTATATATATTTGTCTAGCAGCATTAGTGGTTTGCTTGGCAAGGTTTTGGTGGCTGGGGTCTAYAGGAGTGGCTTCTGCAGGAAGCTGATGGAAGGTTTCCCTATGTCTGACAGAGCCARTGACACCTGGCTCCAGGATGGACAAGCTGTCTGCTAAGKCTGAGCCCTCAKAGATGGTGGTAGCACTGCTGGGATAACGTATTTAAGAGGGGGAAAAAGTTACCGTGGAAGAGAAAGTTTCAGCCAAAGAGAGRAGTGAGACTATGTGAGAGAAACAGCTCTGCAGACACCAAGGTCAGTGAAGAGGCAGGAGGCGGAGGTGCTCAAGAAATCTCAGTTACAGATTTCAGGCTAGTATTACACTCTCAAAGATGTGTGATTCCAAGCAGAAGGGGAAGAAGACTCCAGCTTGATTTATACTTGATTCCTACATGTGTATTGTGTATACTTTCTAAATATAAAACATGATCGATCATGAGCACAAAATCCAATCACATCTGTAGCTTAAGGTTTTAAAAACTGGAACTCTACTGATTTGTGTTAAAAACACACACACACACACACACACACACACACACATAAAAGCATCACTTAAGCAACTGACCAGTGTTTTCTCAGCTGGGAACTGTCCAGGGCATGTGGGACAGATATTCAGCCAGCAAGAGAAGGCAGGGGGTATGAAGAACGAAACACACATCATTCCTTCTTGTCTTGAAGCATGCTTCCTCCCCACAGTCTGCCTCGGCTGGGGGCCAGGGCAAAGAGCTGGGTGGTAATTGGGGGTGTAGCTGGGAAAACCATCTCTCTGTGCTTTACTAGGAGAGAGGGAAAAGAAAGATCTTTTTGGAGTGTGACAAAAGAAATGAGAGACATGCAGTGTTTCAGACATGAGATGTGTGGGTAATTCTTTCCAGAGCAGAAAATATGGAAGTATTTGAAGGGATAAAGTTGATAGGAGAGAAAGAGACAACTAAAGAGTACCTGCACYTTAACCAAGCCTGCTGCTGACATTGGTCCTTCCAGCAGAGCACCACAGCCCTCACCATCTACCTTATTTCTCCGTTGGGATGTTTTTGCAACAGTGTCCAAATCTACTTGGAGTTTTCTTCTCTCACCAGATTTCTTTGTAACTGTTTTTAAATAAGGTGCTCCGACAAGAGTTGTTTCCGAAGGACTTGCAGCTTGGCCAAGTGTCCCCTGCTTTGTGCCAGAGGAGAACTGATCTTTCAAATCTTTTCAGACTTCATTTCCAAGCCTGAAGCTGCAATGTCTGAAAAGGAGCTAGAGTGAGGCTTGGTGCTCCTGGATATCTTTTCATATTATAAGTAAACCTTAAGAGCTGTTTCCTGTCAAAAACTCAGATAAAGATGATCCCGTGATCTGCATCCTACTAAACCCTCCAGTGTTATCTTTCTGAACACTTATTTATCACAGGAAYAGTAGGGAGCTCTGGCTCAATGTAAGATTTTATAGCACTTGAAAGGACACTTAATCAGAGACTCATTTGTAATTTAATTTTATTATACTTAAAGATACTATAAATACAAATTTAGGGACTGAGGCTGCAAGTCTTTATTCATGCAAATAGCCCCATTGCACTCAGAAAGACTATTTCTGTGATTACAGAATGAGCTCTTAGGTTATTGGGAAGCTACACAGCTGTTAATCAGACAATATAATTTTCATAATAGTTATTCAGAAAAGGGATCTATAGCCATGTCAAGAGGAAACAAAAAATATTGAAACAGAAGGTATGTATGAGAAAAAATACAATCATATAATAAAAACATTTATTTTATTGCAGTCTAGAAATAAATTCTGGTGTGTGTCAATTGGGCTTCACATGCAAATCTATGTTGGAATTTATTTTTACTTTTGARATAAGAATAAAATCAAACAGTCTACTTCTATTTAATAATATATAACAGGAACTCTCTTAATTYTGTGCAGGATATAAAAATTTATTTCTAGTGCTTGCCTGTCAGTAAAACTCGGTCTGTGTTAAAAAGTTACTGTGGCATCAGTGACAATCTTTGTATCWGGCATGGTTACAGTGCCAGATTTCATAACTGGCATGATTACAGTAGTGGAGGTTCTTCTGATATAGATAGCCCTCAGATATGYAGCTTTTGGATAAATGTTTAGGTGCAGTTCCTCTGTTTTGGCAGACAAGAGGTTGTATGCAATTGAATGGAGGACTCAAAACAGCATCCTGGTGGCTTAGCTCAGGCCAGAAAACAGTCCAAGTCTTTTTTTTTTTTTTTAATACTAACATTCATGTAGTCTTAGCCTCCTCACCCAGTCCCTCTCCCATCACAACATAGACACAGGCACTGCCAGTTGRTGGTCTAAACTGAATTATTACCTTAATTAGAAGGATTCCATAACCCATGGACTTCAGRAGGGTCCACACTGATTAATTTAGAGCAGATGTTAGTTAAGTCAAAGTTCGGTGAACATGGAGGCAACTATGAAGGAAGGGTATTTTCTAGCTGAAATCACAGTAGCAGCAGCCTGGAAGCTGCAGAATAAATATGAAAAAAGGGCCAAAGACATTCATGTTATAATGTGCTGTAGAGAGACTTCAAGTTTTCATGGGAAACTGTGAGAGATTTGAAATCTGAGAGGTAATAAACAGGCTTGAAGGAAATAAGTAACAATATATGAGTAGGTGATTGTATATTATTAGTGCTCTCACCTACAGAGTAAGTAGGCTATTTTAAATATTATTTCGACATATTTTTATGAGGTTTCACCAGCAACTCATTTTCACTGTTTTTGGAYATGAATGAGATTATATGCTAGGCGAGGTACAGCTTTTGAAAAAGTAAAATATGACATATCATTTCAGTTTCTTGTTGTYTTGCAGTGTTTGAAATGGGCTGTTGTGCGACTGCAAAAGGTGGAAATGTTCATTTTTCCAGTGGGACATTGGACTTGCTTACTTTTAAATGCCCAAAATATCAGACTACTGAGGTACTGAACCCAACAGATCACATTTCATCTGCCCTACATTATCTTTAACTTCTGCTTGCATGACTCCAACACCACAAGCCCACATCCAGAGGACTCACACTGCATGTGATTCCTGTTCTTTGTATGCTTTCTCTAGGGCTATTCCATTCTGCATCCATATTTCATATGTCAGCYTTAAAGGACAGACTTCTCAAATCACCTGACAACAGTGAATGAGTGGTAAGTAAGCATATAGCTTGTAATTCATGCAAAAGTGTTTTTGTGGTGACAGCAAATCTTTACGCGTCCTTCCTGAAGGAGCATTGTTGACATGGAACCATCAAGATTTGTGGATGAGTCTGTRTGCAGTGATTGACAAAGTGCTTGTGCTGCTATTAGTAAATGCAGCTCCTCAATGGCTGCACAGGTACTATCAGAAATGCATTAATTCCTGACATATTGCTGTCCCCTCTCAAAGCTGTGACGTGCCTGACAGTTGCGGGACAACAATGGAGCTGTTTCCTCCCCAAGTAAAAGAGTTAAGARTTGTTCCTCATAAATGTCACTCAACCCCAGGCTAAGGGCAGCAAGAGGACGTCTCACACAGTGTGGAAAGTGATCATAATGTCTTGGACTCAACACAGAACTGGAACACCATGGATAGGAGTCCAAATATGTAAAATGCTTGCTATTTATGTATTTAACTGAATTTARCTCTGAAGGCTGTGAACCCACACTGCACATTATTAATTCAAGAGGCARCTTCTCTCATAAGATACTTATCTGAAGGAGTCTGTAGCAGTCACTRTTCTGTATCTTCGTAGAAGCTGAAAAGAATCTGGAGTCTTTTAAATATGCTTTAAAGTAAGAAAAATTATTAAGGTAAGAGTTCTACACAAACTATGCATGCACTCAACAAAAATGAAGATGGCACATACTCGGAACACCTGAATTAACTCGTTTGAGATATAAGAACTTGTTCATAGCTGATTGCTACATTTAACATAATTATGAATTACAGGTCTTTTAACCTATGGTTAGAWGTCTAAACCATGTGCATATGTAACAGAAAGCAGTTAAAGTTTTTAGCAGTGACAGTGGCAGAATTATAAATCAATGGATTAACTGACTGATGCACTACTCAATTTTCTAGTAGAAGCTGCATGACTGAATGTTCAAAGCAAGGCTTTTTTTTTTTTTTTTTTTAGACTGTGATTCAGAAGTTACTGAGCTTTCATTGTCAAATAACAGGTTTCTTGTATTTTGCAGTATGTTACTATATATAGATTTATATTTCTGCAAATACTATATATGGTCTGAAAATCATCTTTGAACAGCCTAATTTAGCCTTGCTGACTACTAATGCTTTTCCGACTACAGTCACTATCTGCTGTCCTAGTTCTAAAAGTAATTCATAGAAGACGCCTATCTTGAGGCCA
Organism: Malurus melanocephalus; assembly: GCF_030028575.1. NCBI lineage: Eukaryota > Metazoa > Chordata > Aves > Passeriformes > Maluridae > Malurus > Malurus melanocephalus. The sequence goes on along the minus strand of NW_026623678.1, from coordinate 320,987 downwards.
GTTTGGATAATCTCAATTGTTCTTAATGATGTCATAATCTGGGAATATCAGTGTTGAAAACAGGAAGACTAGAACAAAGTTCAAGAGCATAATCAGCAGTTCTCAAATAGCCTTCTTCCCAAGAAAACTTGGTGCTAATTAATGATCCCTTTGWGTAAATGTTAACAAAATTTCTTATGCCTGAGCTAGTGGATTCGATCCACTTGAAAGATACAGATGAACAGCTATGAGAAGGACATCTGAATGTACAGAATAGAGGAGGCTCTCTAGAGACTTGGAAAATGGATCAGTTGGAAAGCAAATGAATTTGTACAAGCAAACAAAGGATCCTGATTATTATGATGTACTGAAAACTAGATGGACGTATTTTAGAGTGAAGCAGCCATTTTTATTCTTGAAGAGTTCCCATGCAGAATCAGTGCAAAGTAGAAGCCATGCTGTAAGCAGAAATAAAAATTATCTCTTTTCTTTTAGTCTCCAGMTCAAATTCTGTTTACTTCCTAAGGAATATTTGAAACATAATTACTTTTTCTCTCAGAAATCTTGAGGTTTTTAAAGAATGCTGTTGTAGGAATAATTTCATGTAAATATTCTCAAAAAATAGAGAGGCAAATAAATCTTTAGGAGAAATAATGAAATTTTTTAAAAAAATATTGTTAGTTTCATATTATTCTTGGCTTCAGGTCAGGTCTGTAAGTGAAGGTGTGAATTACATCGTTGACAGATGAGAACCTAAAAGACAAATGTGGGTGGTTACAAGACCAAGCTCATGATGGTAAAAATAGTTTCATGACTAGTRTCTTGAGTGCCTGTACAACAGTGGGTGGACAGACACACACCATTCCAGATCCACCATTACATCATGCAGATCAGTTAACTAKGTTTTCCATTTGTTTGGGTTTGAGATCTAAGCATTTCTTTCTGAAATATGAAACCTCCTTCTAAAAATCTGTACATATGTTTATCAGCTTCAAGCTGAAGAGTCTAMATTCTGTCATCATTTGATGTTCTGAACACCCACTATAATTTATATTTTTAAAAGKTTATTATGTTTTATTTGTGTTTTTCTTTGTATTTTGTGCCAGAACTGCAAGAAAATATTCTCATACATAAATATAAGAAACTTCATTGATATAATAACACTTAGGGCATGCATATGAATTTTCCATAAATCATAGTCCATCAAAGCACCTTAAAAACACCAAGTAAGAGAGCATATCAGAAGTTCACAGTTTCCCACCTCATTTYGCAGATGTGGAAATGGACAGTTGTGACTCATGAGCTGTAGTGCATTTCATTGCAGCGGCTCAGGATGCTCACCAGTGATTTGTCCTGCTGCACAAGGGAATGCAAACAGTGAGTGTTGGTGACCATGGGGTGGATGCCTCTGCTCCTGCCTGGTACCTGCACAAAATGGCAGTGACAGAAACCCTGTACAGGGGTGAGGGCTGGGGGAAGCTRGAGGAAACTCCAGTAGATCACCTTGCATGGATAATCGAAGTACTCGGGCTGCTCTCCATACAAGGTACCAACCCCACTAAATTGTGCCCTGGGCTGTCAATACAAAGAATTCTATCTTTTTCTTAACTGAGTGCAAAGTCCAGGAGATTATAWGAAAATAATTTTCTTATTTCTTAATCACAACATTTTCCCAAAGACAATACAAATTTCAGTTGCTTTGATCTGAAACAGACAAAAGTAGAATATTTTAATAGCACCTTAACTTGGATTCTAAGACAACTATGATCACAGCAGATAAATCTTATTATCAGGAGTTTCACCCTAACACAGAGCAGCAAATACATTGTCTTACACATAGGCAACATTCAGTTTGTACTCTGACACATTTTAAAATTTTCCTGTCTAGAGAATTGTGTACCACATTTCTTTACTAGTGAGCATTAGGAAATGGTGGGAACAGATACATAGTTGTTTGTTTTTCTGGGTGKTTTTTTTCTGTTGTTGTTGGTTTGGTTTGTTTTTTTTCTGAAAAGAAAAACTGTGAAGCATGAAGGTTCTCAAAAGATTATTATAGCACGACAAATATTTATAGTGKTGATACAGCTTGTATGCACTGAGAAAAGAGTTTCACCAAAGGAGTTAATTTTTAACTACTTTATTAGTGATATGGGGTAAGTAATTACGAAAATTCARATATTAAAGCAAAAATGCTTTTGAAGAATGATACCAAGCACTTGTACAATGCTAGAACTGTGTAACTGAAGAAGCAGGAGAAAAACAAAGTAGTTTTATTTTAGAAATCACAGATTACATTATTTAGAAMAAAATAGTTCAGGTTTAAATCAAAATTATCGGTGTTTTCTGGCMTTTTTTATTTTATTTATGGTCATTTTCTGACCATATCTCCTAATTCTGCATTCTGTTTACATATTGAGTTAGGTGAAAAATATTTCTTGTCCTAAACTGCTGAGCAGCGCTGTTTTATGACGGAGAACAGATGGGTTCTTCAGTCTTCACTTCCTTCTTTCACAGAGTTATTATGACCTAAGTTAACTAATATTTCTGAGGCAGTATGGGATAATTTCAGCAGAATTACACAGCTAGCACAGAAATAAAACACTGGATCTGGATCCATCACATTTGCTGAAGTTCAGAACAATGTTGTGGGTGTGATGAGCACAGTTTGTGACTAGCAACGGCGATGAACATTTCCAAAGGACAATTTATCCTCCATATCTYGGAGACCAAATTTAGGACAGGATGTGTCATAAGATYACCTCCTCATCTCAACCTACTTCTTATCATTTATTGTAGGAATAACACGAAAATATCTTAGAGTAGCCTGAATTTCTCAATAGCWAATATTAGATGAGAAAATATGATGCTATGGTGTGCATCTTGACGGTGATTTTAATGGAGCATCACRCAATTGTAGAATCCAGAGTTTTTATCCAGGAGGAGAAAAAGCTTAAATGAAAAATGGAAATTCACTTGAAAATTGCAATTGACAYTTTAACAGAAATCTAAAGGAAGATAAAAATGCTTTGAATCAATATATTAGCATAAGAGGGATTGATCAATTAGCCATCAGGTTAGAAAGTTAGTAAAAAAAACCAAAAACACTGAGAACACCAAAAGTGTCATTGTCAGTTGTACTTTTTATATCTCCTCTAATGTTTAACTGTTGAATAAGACTGACAATTGGCACCCAACATATAAGGGTCAAAATTCAATTTATAATAGATAAAATTTTAAATCTTTAAAATCTTCTTAGATAAACTAGAGATTGAATTGACTTTATACCTTAGGGAATTAACTGAAAYGATTTCAGACTAGTTAATGGTTATTTTCAGTAAAGGAAAGACAACTGAAACACCAGAAAACTGGAAAAAGATGTATTGACTAAGCTCAGGTGGTAAGATGAAATGTATATACTGAATTTAAGGAATTGGAATAAAAATCAAAGAATCTATTTGTAAGCATTTAGGAGATAATAAGGCAGTAAGTAA
>NW_026623678.1:296343-317400 GCF_030028575.1 Malurus melanocephalus | reverse complement strand
ACCAAAGTAGCTTAAATATGGTATAAATAAAACTACGCAAAGTGGGTGGACAGAGTACCAGAAAAGAAAATATAATTTTGTGTAGTTCACTATCAAAGAAGTGAGATTTTTTAACAACAATTGGGAGTACATTTATTTAATGATAACATGCTGAAAAAGACWCAAGTACTTTGGAGAGCAGTGATATAATTCAAAATGACCAATACAAGCCTCATAGATGTTTGAAAAACAGGAAAAAATATTATGAAAGATAACAAGGTACTACATTWAGTAAGAGTAATCTGCAATATGTGGAATGATTGCCCAGATCTGCAGAATAAAGTCTGGGAGATAATTTAATTCTTTAACTGGTCATCAGTCAACAGTTTCACATATTTGTAAACCACAATATTTTTTCTGTGATACTGAAATAAGTAACTGATGTATATAAAATAAAATAATCCTTTCCATGTTCCGAATGGTCTTAATTAGGCATGATCCAAAGAACAGTGAGAATTATCAGAAGCCTAGAATAGACATAATACAGAAAGGAATGAATCATAAGTCTTGCAACAGACAAATATGAATTAAAATGCCWAGGGAAATCTCCTGTTGTCTGCACCCACAGGGATGGAAAGGTGAAGAATTAAGTAGCAAGAGGAATTTAGCTATGTATCTACAGGGGAGGAAAGTCCAAAATCTCATCTCTGGGCATCCTGTTCTCTTATTTGATCACCTTAAGAACAAAAATGTTTTGTTTTTCTTTCTTTTAATTGACATTTCCTGTGTTTCAGTTTGTGCACATTGACCTGCCCTTAGATGTTTAATGTCCTTTCATTTGATGTTTAAGTCTAGATTTTTCTGCATAAATTATATTTTTTTTAAGGAAATGCAATAGCTCTAACTTCTGGGATATTGCAGGTAAGCAATCAAGGAGAGATAGTAGAAAGAAGTTTATGACTTTATAATAAATATCTATTAAAAATCCTCTTCCACATAATAAAATGAAAATTGTTTTGTGTTATTTTAGTCCCATCTTTCCATTTAAAGTCATTGAGAACCCAATAAAATTTTCACTGTTTACCAAATTTATACTTTAATGTTACTTTTGTGTGTATGAAAACTTAATAATACCTCAAATAGAAAGTATAATAATATTTTGTACATGAAGAAATAATSTTTATCTTATTGTCAAATAGAGACTATTGAAATGTGTATTATTTACCCCTTGATAATAAAGTTTATATTTGCTTTTTCTTAAACCATATTCAACCAGAGTCCATWAAAAAGAACTGAAGACTGAAGTAAAAATTGAGCATAGACATAAATGCTACTTCCTGTTATCATTATTTTTCCTCTGAAATTAAACAAAATTTCAAAAGTATAAAACTTCATATATATGAYACTTTGAATAAAAATCAGATAAATAATGAAATTTGTTTTTAATGAATGGTCTTTAAAATTTATATAGTTTAGAATATATTGATTACCTTAATTTTTTAAATACTGAAAAGTTTCCAATGCAGTTTTACTATGAGACCAGTAGAATAAGAAAACATTCCATGCATTCATTTTTACTGCCAAAGAGTATCTGATTTGAATCAAGCTGAAACAGAAATATTAAATATCTGAATTTGTAAGATGTTCCCAAGCTAAATGATAAATTAATGTTATTTCAGCTTTAGGGCAAAATCACATTAAATTCTTCCTTGTGAATTGAAAACAATTCAGAGATCCTTTTAACACATCTTTTATTAGTTGTTTTCCTCAACATGCAACACTTCAGATGTCCCTCTTTTCATTGAAAAGGAGATTGTCCCTTTTTTTCTTTTTAAAAACATGTTTAGYAAACAGAAGGATTTAATTTTTAGAGGGAACTTGGCAGTAAATTCCTTTTTAGGTTGCTTACAGTTTACTTTTCTGATTAAACCTCCTTGAACAAACTGCAAGCCTACTCTTAACATGGGCTGTTAATTCATAATGCAAATCATTTCCATACTCATTATCTTCTCCTCATATTTTTACCTCCTTCAGAAAAATTTCCATTCATTTCAGTATGAGGTTGGTTTTTTTTTTTTCACAATTATTAGGCTAAACGATGGTTTCTGTCACAACTAGTGGTAACACCTTGCCTATTTGAACTSATTTTTTTTTCATCTGAAGAAGAGGGGGCAATTAGGCAAGATTTTGTGCCTCAGAGCTCTGCTGGATCTRATCCCATATGAATACTAATGATTTATGGAATAAAACACTGTCTTGCATACAGAAGGCCTGCAGAAGTCTTAAGATGTCCAAAGATTTAGACAGGTTTAAGTGTTTTATGCACTGCTTTTTTATAGGAATCCTTTGCCTCACTTGGATGTATAGCCATGTACTTGAAGTCGTGATGTTTAAGATGTGAGTCATAGATTTACCTTTCAAGTACGGAGTTATTAGGCTGTGAGCTTCTCAAAAAGGGGAAAAGAATAAAATTTATAGAACACTTGTACCTGAAATTAGATCTGTTCATCTAATGCATCCTTGAGTAATTTATTTTGCAAAAAAACTGCTGAAATTCATCAGATAATCTGATCTGCAGTGAATAACTCAATTACCTTGACATGACATTACATGCAGCTCCAGTTCCTATAGTAAGGCTGCAGGAGAAAAAAAAAAAAAAAAAGCATAACTACCCACTTGCCTGATCTGCAGGAAGGAATGAATTTTGAAGTTTGCCTTCAGGAAAAGTGGTTACTTCTGGAACAATTGCTCTGTACATCAGAGCAATAAAGTTTTCASATTATTTCATCCCATTTGACTTGTGCACACTACTACAGTAAAGACAACTTCTCTGATGAGAAAGCTGACACCTCTTATCACTAGTGGGCGTCTAACTCAGCAGCAGAAACAGATGGAGTCGGGGAAATCACAGCATCTGTCACATAGACAGCTATGAAATGCATAAACACTTTCTGTGAAGGTGAAAATTGGCAGATTAGCCTTCTGGTTGTAGTATAAAACCATGAGGTCTGGGCTCCAAAACTAGCTCCTGGATGGATCATCCTCACAGGTAAAAGTCACCAGTTTTCRCACTTAGCACGTGCATCCATCCTGCTCTAGGCTGGGCTCAGCTCAAGGCAGCCAAGGAGCTCTGGTGAGAGTGGGGAGCTGTTGGGGAGGTGGGCAGAGGATGCTGACAAGTCTAAAGAGCAGCAGGGYGAGATGGTCTGCAGTGCTGGAAGGTGGAGACTGCTCAGAAAGTGCTTTTTTGGAAATTACCAATGTTAAGGGCTTTTGATTGCGCTACTGTTAATGTAATTTCTAGGCTTTTCCAGAAGCAAGAGATATTGAGAAGGGAACAGACACTGTAGGATTCATCTCACAGTGGACCACATGGCTGGGAAAAGTGATGCCTACATCTGGCTTGAAGCACATAAACATTCTGCCAAGATCTGTGAATGAGATAGCTGTCAAACCAGATATGAGTTTGTAAAATGCTCCTGATACATACTATTTCATGAACTGACTCAACTCATGAATTCCAGTGCTTTGATGCACTGGGATATAATGCTTTCTAGTGAASATGCACAAGTAATAGTAGAAAAGAAACAATTAAAAGAGGACAGAGTCACTTTATTGCTCAAATTCAGTAAGAAAAATTGTGAGATGGAAAAGAGAAAAAAATTTAAAACAAACCAAAACACACTCAAACGAACCAAAATTAACAACAACAAAAAAACCTAACTGCCCTTTCCCCCCCAAAAAAATAAATATATTAGAAAGATATTTGAAATCACAACCACTTCAGGGCCTTGTCTGCAAATAAGCCAAGCAGTATAGAAAATGTCACTCCGTTTGGCTGAGGTGAGAGAATTAACTTCCAGGTGTCCACAATAGTAAGCCAGTTGTAAAAACTGGAGAATGACTAGGGATTCAGTTGAAATGTTTCAATTAGGTAATAGGTAAACTATTTGCTTGAGAAGTTAAAGAAAACCGCAAACTTGATGACAAACGAAATATTAATTATCAAATGCTGTACGCAATTGAAAATGTAAAACTTGCTTTCTAATTTTAGATATTTGTACATCATTCACTGTCAATGAAAAATATAGTCCATCTCAAAGAGAGCTGGCATACTGAAACCASTGTGGTTTTTGTCATGGCAGGACCYACAACATCCATTTCTACAGCCAGCTGTCATGTTGTGAGGTAATGAGTGTGGTATCATAAAAACCATAAGYATTTAACAGTCCTTTGTCACTGCATCTCACAGTTCAAAAATGGCTTTCAGCTGTGTGTACAGCAACAYCAACCTTGGACTCAGCTGGTTTTCTGCCTATTTGGTGCACTGTAAAAAAAAAATACTAGAAAATAAAGTATTTCAAAAGGAAAAATCAAGAGTTTGGTGAGTTTTCTTTTGTCTGCTTTAAACCCTTGGAATCATTGCAACTGTTTTGTTTAGCAAAAATTCTGGGTGATAAAGTGAGGAAATCAAATGTCTTACAGTCACTGCCGTATTCTCCAGTTATTTTTAAAAGAAWTATCTGAGGCATTATCTCCATGTAAGATGGGAAATGGGAATCACTGGACTTTTTCTAATCTTGCATAATGTCAGATCATGGAGTAATTGCATTCACACATTACAGCTTGTTGGCATCCAATCTTGCACTCTCTCAATCTCTATTTAGTGTCTTCTTTAAGTCATATTTCTCATATTTTTATTTCTGCAACTTGTGACTGAGGGTAGGTATACACCAGTGAAATAACCCAAAATAGGGAATCTCAAGACAGAGGATCGGAGATAAAGCCTCAGGGCAACAATGTGCAAATGAAGGACTCTTCTGCGTAGAGATTACCTCGCCTCAGAACTGAATTCCCTTGCACAGAAATGAAATAAAGTTTCTTGTTTTATGGCAGATTTACCTCAGCTCTGAAGTCTTCATTATGTAACTGAAACTGCTTCTTTAAATTAGCTGGGATTTGTCCATACCTTACTATTTATATGCTTACACCCTTATTTTAAAAATTATAATTCTCTTTACAAAGACACCCTGTTATTTAATTAGTGATTTTGTATCCACTTATAAAACATCAGTCTGAAGTTACATAAAAGGTAATCCACTGTACTTAGTATTTAACTATGCCTAAACAAAATATGTTATCAATGTTTATTGTGAATTCATGACAGTGTTAATACCATCACTTTTTGCTTCTATCAAACCAGACTTTTATTCAAAATACATATATTCTGGTCATTCATGCTTCACTCACATGTATAATGGAATACAGAGATGAAACCTACATTACATGAAATAAGAATTATGTTTTGTTTAGATGATCTTAGACTGACAGATTATAAAATTTAAGTAATACTTATTGTCCTTTATTTTGATAATTAACTGTTGATGAAAAATTGTGTGAAACCTGAACCCTCTGAAATATTGACTGCTGAAAGAGCTGATGCAGTTTTCTTGGAACAAGAATCCTCTGCTTGTACGTCTGCCAGAACCTGAAATAATTAAGTGGAAATATAGTGTCTTCACTAAAAGATGAACTATAATTGAGTAAAGATCTGTTAGGAGATGCTAAAAATATTGGTATAGCTTTACATTTAATCTTGACAATTCCTTCCCTGATATCTGAAAATTACAAAATCTGCATATGACTGCTAAGAGCACTTGTTACATATCAGAACTGTTTCTGAGCATCATGGTTGTCCTAAAGCAACCCTCACCCAATTTGCCTTTAATTGGCAAGTTTACCTTGCAATATACAGGGTGGGAATGTGGCAGGTTAAATCCAGCAGARGGGTGGTTGAGGGAGGGCATTTTCTGTTCATGGGCAGCATGATCTTCCTTCTGATCCAGCAGGTCTGGATTTTGACACTTGGGTGCTGGAGGTCACTTGAAGCACTCTGTYCAGGTTTTGGCTGAGATTGAGTTGYTTTTCTTCCTAATAGCTGGTGCAGTGCCATGTTTTGAATTTAATATGAGACTAAGGTTGGAAACACTCTAATGTTTTCATTGTGGCTCAGCAGCATGTAAATCAAGGACTTTCCAACATCTCATGCTTTGCCAGTGAGGTGGGGCACAAGAAGCTGGGAGGAAGCATGGCCAGGACAGCTGACYTGAACTGGCCAAAAGGATATTCCATACCACAGAAGGTCATGCCCAGTGTATAAACTGGGGAGGTTGGCTGGGAGGGGCCAATTGGTCCTCAGAGAAGGGCTGGGCATTGGTCAGTGGGTCATGAACAATTTTCTCACCTGGGTTAGTACATCATCATCATCATCATCATCATCATCATCATCATCATCATCATCATCATCATCAATCATCATCATCATCATCATCATCATCATCAATCATCATCATGTTATAATTAGTGCTTTACATTTCTATTTGTTTCAATATTTTAACTGTTCTTATCTAAACCCACAAGTTTAACTTTTTTCCTGATTCTCCTCACCACTAGGTGTGGAGAAAGGGAAGTGTGAGTGAGTGGCTGCATGGAATGTCCTTGCTGGCTGGTGTTAAACCATAAAACATTGTCATTATCTAAAGACTTTGGTGCTTTCACATTCCTCTTTAGAACTCCTGTATTAATTGTTAAATCTAGTTCTCTTTCTGTAACATCACAGCACACTCAGTTGCAGCAGAACGTGGAAAAGATCCCCAAACTAGGAAAGAAATTATATGTAGCCAAATATCTGCAATAAAATTTGACTCTGTGAGTCATTTGACACCCTGAAAACAACTTAAACTTCTAAAAAACTTCAAAGTCCATAATTSTTGTCCACAGTCCCTTCCTCAGAAACACAAAATGGTTGAGGCAGTAAGGGACATTTGGAGGATGATGGAGATCATCCTTTATCCTGGGCAAATGAATCCTTTCCTAACCATTCAATTATCTCTCTAAACTCATGGTGTCTCCCCATGTGATCTGAAATTTCTGCCATTTGTTTTATTTAATATAATGGATGCTTCATTCCTGTAAATGTGTACTTATCACTGCCTATGCCTTATTGGGACCAGAGAGTAAAAAGAGAGGTGAAGATATGCTTTCAGATCACACTTGAGAAGACCAGGACTTTTGGAACAATTTTTGTTTGCATGAAAGTGATTGACATCTTCTGTATAATATGCTGGAAAGAGATGTGGAATATTTAAGATATATGCTCATTTTTTTTCACTGACAAATTTATTTCACTAATTAAAATACATAAATGATCAGAAACAAAATTAAAATTATTGTCAATATTTCAATGTTTTCATCTGCCTGGTAAGATTTTATATTTACATTAGAAATATCACCTCTCCCTCTTTCCTGTTCTAGCCCAAGTTGAGATTTTTCTCTAAGTTGGAGAACTTTGCTGGGCTGCATGCATTTTCCCAGTTGAATGACAGTAAGCGGAGCATAGTGAATGACACTCTTCCATTTCATTGTCAATATGTCGGTTTGTGTCAGAATGATTTGAAAATGAGACAGAATTTCAAAAGATGAAAGTTTCCACCTTCATTGGGAGAGAGCAAATGTAAAACTTCTGTAATTAGTCAATTTTATATCCTGCAAACATGCTCAANAAAAAAAAAAACAAACCAAAAAACCAAAACCAAATAAAACAAAACAAAAACCTGAAAAATCAACAAGGAAAATATTTCCTTCTCATTGCTTTTAATTAGGACTTCTGGTTTTGTAATTGAACAAAGAAAAGAGACTAATTGTGTCTAGGTAGAGGCTAAAATGCTGCATCAGGAAATGGCCACTCTCAGCCTGCCTAGTTCTCCTGCTCTTTCCCAGAACACTGATTACTGGACGTTACTTGAAACAGCTTTCTGAGTTATATTCCCATTTCATTTGACCAGCTTAGCAATWATTGATTCCTATTTATTTTCTGCTAATATGAGATTTTGTACATTCCTAGAATGCAATGCAGTCTTCAGACTCTTTGTTGAAGGAAATTATACAACTGAAAATGTATTTTGGGTGACAGTAAAGGTATTTTAAGCTTGTGATACTTTGCACATATAGCTTTTGCTAACAGATCAGAAATTAACGGAGAGAAGCCAATTTGTAAACCTCACCATCATGCAAGTGAGCCATTACTCACATGAATGATCACTGAGTTTTCACTCTCTCTGCATCAGAGAATTGCTTGTGAAAACTCATTATTTTGAAATCAGAAAACAGGGGCACAGGGTAAACTTATACTATAAGCACACCCTCAGTGTGAGATTCATCATGTGCCAATATATGGAAATCCTCATACAATCTTACTTCAGTACAGAATTATTTACAGATGGCATTTGGCCAYGATGAACAGTCTGTTTGACGTACTTGAGGCATTAAGGATCATATTGTAATTCCAGCTGAGTATTTATGTGAATCTCTAAACATATGGCTTTGTGGTTGARTTGGAAATTTTCAAGAAATGTGGAGGTGTGTATTTGAAGTTGGAAGCTGACCCATAAAACTGTGTAGTACAGTAAAAGGGTTCTATTTTTTTTCTATAATGTACATGAAGATGRATAGTTTTATCTTTCTGTACTGACTGGCTGATTAGAAAATGTGTTTCAGGAAAAAAACGTTCTCAGCCAGATATCTCCTCTTTTAATGACATTCACAAGGATATTTGTGGAACACAATGCAGCATATGTATTTTCATTTTGGGGGCTGGGGGTGGGAAATAGAGTTTATTGCAACAAAGATATTTTTTCTCCTCTAAATCTCAGGCAATGTGATCAGGGGTGAAGGTCAAGAGAAGAATGTGAGTGAGCGGGGGGGAAATAGGGAGGCAGAGGATATTTCTGGATAAGCTGAGGGAGAAGTGCCTGCTAAATGTAAAAGATCTATGGGAAATCAAGTCCTGATGGTAGGGTATCTGTGAAAGGATTAGTTCCCATCCTTCCTTTACTCCTGGAAGGAGTAACTCAAGAGCTTTGCTGCTAATGSCTTCTCCGGCATTTAACTTAAGTGACTGTCCCCAGGCTCTCTCCTTCTTCCAGCTGACAGCCTCTCAACCTGCTCAGTACCACCATGCTGCATTCATGAGGAGGCACTCCTGGGGCCTTGTAACCTGCTCTGTAAGCTCTGTTCCTATTCCTGCTGTTCTCAGGGCCTCCCTGCTTCCTTCTCTGTTCCTACATTTCCCTCCRAGCAATGCAGCAGACAGAGCTTTTGACTAATTTTGTTAAAGCTATTGCAATAACATAGAGAAATTAAAAAAAAGTAGGCAAATCACAGTAGAAGTGGTTCTCCTCCCTTAAAGAGAGTATGCTATTTTTATTAATAGATTTAGCATATTTTGTCTAGAAACAGTGATGTTATTAAAATAAAGAAAGAATAGGCTTACCCAGATGCACAGAAAAGAATATACATTTATTAATAAGAAACCATTGGGTGCTTTAAACTAGTCYTGTCTCAGAGGAGATCTACTTACAGTCACACAACAGCTACTTTAGTCTCTGTCCTGGAAACAGCTTAGTACCCCTCATATTGCTTTGTAATGTTACAACTTCCTTTCTTCCAGCATGCTAAAAAAGGACTTTTTAACTTCATGAATCATTCACATTACGGAGCAATTATTAATGTAAGTCAGTTCATAATCTTCTGTGCTTACATTAAGTCAGAGGGTGTATTTAATTTTTCCTGTGCCCTCTTCATTTCTGCCCTTGCAGARATCAGCAGCACATGCTGCTCATTTGGACCTTCTTTCTGTTTTTTGGCCTTTAATGTTCAAATAGTTTTCCCGTGAGCTTTCCCCTTCTAGGACACCCTAGGAATGCTCTGCCTTTTGGTTCTAAACTCATTTAACATTCAGATTATAGCTGTTGTCTTGAAATTCTTTTTGCCAAATTGATCTGGACTATTTCYAAACCAGTTCCTGTCATTTTCATGCACTGGCGCTGCTGTCTGAAATGCCTCTAACAGCATCTTGTACTCATACTCCTTCTTTCTCCTTTTCCTCTCGGCTGATTTTCAACATTCTTGCTCAGTCTTTTCTTAAACTGGATGTCCTTTTCATATTTTCAACTCATTTGTCTTTTGATTGAACATCCATAAGCACTTCTTTATTATTTTTTCTGTGAACTACTTTCTTTATTACATATTACATTCTCCAAACATCCTACACATTGCCAGGGTTTATTTTGGGTGTGGGGGAYAGGGTGATCTCAAGTACTGATCACGTTAGGAAAATACTTCCCATTTTTATCCCAAATATTTGCAGTTCATATTTCTGGCTTCTTGTGTGTCATTGGCTGCTCAAAATTGCATGGATTTAATCATATGATTGAACTTCTAAACCTATGGTCTTCTGCTTTAGCAGTTTCCTGTTCTTATTGACATGAACAATGAGATGCAGTGATAGCTGCACTATCACTCTGCAGCTGGTACCTACAACAGCAGGACTGCTTGGTCTCCTGCCTCTCTCTTAACCACAATCCATGCTTGCTTTTGCCAGTTGAACTATCACAATTAAAACGTGGAAAAAACCTGCACACTTCAAAAAACTGTATAGTCCAGACATTCATAAGATAAATAAAATAGCCAAAGTGACTGTGAAGTGAAGCAAAGTCTGGTGTGTGTTGGATGACAGCGTAGTTCTACTGTTATATATTTACTAGAAAATTCAGTACTGACATACGTTTTCTGTTAATATTTGTAAGGCTGATATTTTGTTTTATGTTCACCCAGTCAAAAAATACTTGCTCAGGCTATCATCTCCCATGTCAAGCTCTCTTACTATTTCCTGTAAAATTATAATTTTTCATGGTGGTTCTGTTTTCAATGTTATTGTTCAGAATTTGCTTCTGTTTGAACCAAATTCAGTAATGTCATAGAAAGTGTTTATTTAGTGGGCCAGTGTACTGAAAGCTGTGACTGATAAAAAACTCAATTCTACTCAAAACAGTAACCCAACACAGCATTGCTGCTGCTCCATCTCCCCATGATTTGTGTGGTCTCTGTCTTGTTTCCCTTGACAACCACCACGTATAAAATTAGTCAAGGAAAAAAATACAAACTCAACAAGACATACAGGAAAAGGAAGTACCAAGTCAGAAGAATCACAAAGAAAAGATTAATAGGACAAACACCGTGGAGATCAAGCTGTTTTTACAGGCTCATCAACCAACCTCAAGTTCAAACGTTGCTGCCTCTGTAACCATCAGCACAGGGGTATTGGTCATCAAACAAACACTATGGTGAGATCACCTTATTGTAAATAGCAGTTGGCAATGTCTCTGAGAGAAAGTCCCTCTGCTCAGTAAGTGGTACATTCTTCTTCCTGAGAAATTTGCTCAAAGAATTTAGTTGCCTTAAAATATTGTAGAAGATGCGCTCCACAATCTGATTTTGGGGATTTTTTTTTACAATTTCTACAATTGAACTAAGACTGAAAGAAAAATCAAGCTTGATAGTGATTATTGTGAACCACATTTACTACACATTCATAAAAAGCTTGCATAAGGCTGAACTATGTTGTGGTTTTATTTGTTAGTTTCTTTTATTATAAATAACACAAAACATTCCTTCTACTATGAAAAAGACCAAACAATCTCCCACCATTGCTACTTATTTTGATTTGTGAGAATAGAATGGCTATGTTACATGAGAAACATACCATGAGAAACCTTCAGTGAAAAGATTTCCATCTATTTCATTATGACCAACACAAAAGSAAGGTTCAGAAAAACTGTCTGTAGCTGGAGGAATATCTAAATTCAGGTAATACTTCTGTACTGGTAGATTCTATTTGCAGACTAGAACGCTGATGTATGAACTAGGTATTTATATTACTTTATAGGCCTACTTTGGAGGTAAGGTAACCGAATGTTTAATTCTTTGCCAAGGGACGCAAGGGCTGTGGCTGTGTCAGTAAATTAACAGCCTCAGGCACTTCAGTGCTATCCTGAAAACATCAATTATGCTTAAAAACATGCCATGCTCCTTGGATCGCTTCAGCAAACACTGGTAATGCTTGAGCACTGTGCAGGAAATAGCATGGTCCATGGATCTTCCCGAAGAGGTCACTCAGAGTGGCCGATCAGACAGCTTTGCTATGGAGATGTGCTCGCTTCCATGGCACTCCTACTCAGAGACAGGAAATAGACCTTGGACATTTTATTAACTGACATATTTGCAGCTAAATTTATGACTTCAATATTTTAGTTTGTCCTCTTAGGTGACTTTGCAAGAAACTATTCATTTGCCTAACCCTCCTTTTGATTCCTTAAGTCTCACGAGCAATACTGGCACATCAAGATCTCATGATTACAATCACAGGAAAAAAAAAGAAAAAGGTGGATTAGTTTTAACATGATTTATGAAATTAGAAACCTTTTTACTTTATAGCTCCAAAGGAAAATTGTTCTGCTCCACTTGTTTTCACTTTGTATTTCAAAATGCTCTTTAAAATAGTCTCCTCTCCAATGTTATTTTATTTATTTTAATGGGTGAGAGATGACAGCTCAGGGTTTTGGTTTGAAATGGGAAGGAGTATTTGATAAATAGCAGTGAAGGCAGGAGATYAACTTCTGGTTTCCATTATCCATTTTTGTATTCATGAAGTTTTTGTTGTCAGTATTTCCATGACTAAAGAAAAGCATTTCATAATAGTGAAAAAATTAGTGACAATCTTGCCACTCTAATTTACATATCATAAATTTTACAGCTTCATCTGCTGGTGGTATTTGGAAGAAGAACTTTTCTCCCAAATAAATGGCARAATGCTTTGCTTCTGGAGTGAGGTCATAGCCTTAAGATCTACACAGCCACTGGGAATTCAAAGGAGTCACAGCTGTAGCATTTGGGTGACGTAAGAGTTCCCTACTTAGAGAAACAAAAGTTAGATGCATGCAC
Source organism: Malurus melanocephalus (assembly GCF_030028575.1). Classification (NCBI taxonomy): domain Eukaryota; kingdom Metazoa; phylum Chordata; class Aves; order Passeriformes; family Maluridae; genus Malurus; species Malurus melanocephalus. The sequence continues at coordinate 304,581 of NW_026623678.1, read as the reverse complement.
CCAACAGCCTTCCCTTTGCTCTCCTCTGGAGAAGACATATAAAAGAAAATGCCTAATCTCTACTAACTCACATGAATCCATCCATGAAAAAAATGCAAACCCATGCTAGGCCTCATTGGATGACTGAGACACCAAGCTACAGAGGGAAGAATAATGTATTCTTAATCAGTGAAAAGAATTGCATGAAAAACAACGTGGTATGTACAAATAYCCCTTACTAAAAAGGTTGACTGAACTTGTTATATACAAAAGCTGATGTGTTCTATACTCATCCTTTAAATAAACATRAGTAAGTGCATTCTAATTTTGTGATTGTCTGAATTTCATGCTATTAACTGTTTTTGTCACAAGAATAATATAAATGGAACATAAAAATTCATTCAACTGAATCTTGAGAGCCCAGCTATGTTTTTAACTGGCCTTTGCAATGGAARGACACTTCAGCAACATGCTCCATTGTGTCTCTTTCCAGCAACTTTTTATTGAAATGTCTGTCAGTTGACAATCATCAATTTTAATAACTGAATTTGACAGAGGACTAGAGATCACTRAAACATTAAATTTACAGCTGAAAGTTAGAAGCAGAAAGGAGAAAAACTAGCTTGGGGATGGAGCAAAAGGTGGACTAATTCAAGTTTTGAGGAAAAAGAAAAAGAAGCCTGATTTTATTGACATTTTATTGAAGCATCAGATAACAACCAGAATTCTGCTACTTTCCARCTTGAAGTGTCTAAGCTTTAAACCTACATAGTCATATTAGTAGAAATGTAATATCCTTGCACCTTATTCTCACTCCCTCTTTTCTAATACACACAGTCTATTAAGAATTTGAAAACTTTATACTTTGTATTGAGGCATATTTTAAAGCTCAAAACTTAAGTTTAGATTTGATTAACCTAAGCCTATTTTTACACATAAGTTCTTTTATTTCTGAACTTATTMATTTTTCTATTCCAAATAACTTTTTCAAAATATTTTTGATGGAAAGATGCACAGGACACTCTAACAACATACATTTTGTTGGGTTTGTTTTGTTAATTTTCAGAAATGCCAAGCCATTCATTTTTCATTCCTGAAATGAAAATTTAATCCTAATAAGTGATTAATATTGCTACAGGAAAAAAAAATTGCATAGGAACAGCCATACATCTGGTAGCAATAGAAAAATAGAGGGCACATCTAACTCCAGTTGTAAGGGGGYTTCTATGCTCAATAGAAGTGGGAGCCTTAAGAAACTCTATTTAATTTCCTCCCCAAGACTTAAATGATTAAGCCTATGTCAATCTGGCATACGTTTGCCCTACTTATTTTTTTTTTAATGGCCAGCAATGGAGACTTAATAATATCACCAGACAGTCTATTTTGTTATTAATGGCATGGGATTTTTTTTTTACTTTACTTATGACTTGTTTTTTTTCCTGCTGCATGACTTTTGATATTTTGACTGTAAAGGCAGAAGATGAATTTTTTCTTTGTCTTTGCAGTGTCCTGTATCTGCATATATATACACRAGTATTTTCATATATAAATAAATAAAAGTGTATATAAACACGCATATATGCCTCCTCCCATCTTCTTTCACTTCATTCACTTCATAAGCCTTCCTCTTGGCTTAAGATAAGCCAGGTCATTTAATATTTCCTTTCAAAGTAGTCCTGATTTTTAGATTTATGATTGTTTTTGTTTGTCTCTTCTGTCTAATATTTTGCTTAACATAAATGCCCAATACTCTGCTCAGTATTCCATCTGGAGCCTTGCCAACTCCAAACAGGACTGTTTTGTACTTTTACTTGCTTGTCACATTTTCAAACGATATCTGCRTATTTTGCCACGGACTTAATATTTTTGCCACATGTTCAGGTTAGGATCCCCTATAGCCTTCCATTTTTTTTTGTCATCTATCCTGTTTCTATTATTAATTATCATTAACTGTTCTGTTACTAATAATTTTGTTTTGTTCTTTATTTGCTCAGCRATTACCAATGCCCTATTTTCTGTCTTTTGCACCTGGTCATACAGTTCATCCCTAATTGSTCCTTATTTTTTTCCTCTACTTATCCTGAACATTTTGAATTCTAAAATTTTACTCCAAAGCACTGTCATGTTAACATTGCTTGAAACTATGATCAACAATTAAAGAAACCATTGATAGTCATTAGGCTTGAGGACAAAACCTGCACAGCCTCACTCAATATATTTTTCTATTTCAAAGTGAATTTATAGCTGCTCTTCAAGTGGAATAACCTGGAATTTTAGGTACAAATCCTAATTTAATTCCATAAAGTGTATTTTGCTAAGAAGAATGTAACATGGAGAGCATAAACTAAAAATGRTTACTGATTCTCTCTTGCATGAAGGAGCTCTTGGCAGTTTTTCAATTTCTTCTAGTGCCYTGTGCCAGTGGTCTCACACACGTGCAGATGTCTCACTTTTCTCAGCAGCCTCTAATTTCTCTTTTCTGTATCCTAGGATATGATCCCTCCTCCAGTTACTCATATTAATTGTCCCAACTGACATCTCATTGTTGAGCTTTGCTCATTAAGCACCTCAGCCTATTGAGAATTGTCTTGACCATTGCCAGGGTATGGGTGGCCCAGTGGCCGGACTCACCAAAGTTACAGAACAACAGGGAATTGTATGTGGTGAGGCCAAAAATGCTTAACCCACCATACTTCAGTTTAGGAAAAGATGAAAGATCTCGAAAATGTGTGCATCACAGGCAAGATAACACATTAATGTAGCTGGAGTGGCATTTTTAAATTGTGGTGTATGCAGGAATAGTTGCCTGACTGTTCATGCATACTGAAGCAATTAATGAGAAGTGAACTTCACTGTTTCTTTTTAGCTGATTGGAATATCAGCTTTGAAGCCCAGTGATGGCATGTTGCTGTTGGCATTTACTACTTAGACACTGTTCATGGAATGAGAGCCAAAAATGGGATTTAAACTGCTTTGGCTTGGAAACCAAGGATTTGAAGTGTGAAAAAGAGCAGAAGAAATTATATAAAAAAAAAAAAAGGTTAAGAGACAAAAAAAGAATCAAGAATTCAAACACAATGGGCAGAGGAAGTTAATTTTTTTTTTTTTAATAGAATTATAAATGTGACGAGGCAACATTTTGACAATTATATAAAAATCTGCCTGAGACCACGGTGCCAACTCTCTGCTGATGTCAGTGGATGTTGTGGTCCCTGCACTGCAGACGGTATACAGCCCTGTATTTATACCTCCTGCTACAACTAATCGTATTTTGATACTGTCAAAGCCAATACGTGTGTCAAACTTGCAAGCCAGTCATGTAACAGAACCGGGAAAACTGACTTTTAAATTAAAATGATTAAAAACAAATGGCCATTCTGCTCACCTGCAGCTTTTAGAGCCTTTGGGGCTAACTTGGGTCGTGCTCTCAGGCTGTGCTTTGAGTGTTTTTTGATTTAAGCTGAATTTCCCGCATGGACACTTGACTCCAGAAGGGGGAGCTTCAGCTGGCACAATTACAGTAAAGTCAATTTGCAATGAAATATTTAAATAGTTACTTTCTTACAAATAGATTTGAGAGTTTTGCTCATGGTGACAGCAGAATTTGATCTGATCAGAACGTGGGTAAGTGCTTTAACTGTTTTCTGTTACCAAGCTCTATTATTTTTAATTATTTTTCATTAAATATAAAACAATGAGAAATAAACAAAATACTATCTCTTCTTGAAAACAAATACTTTTAAATGTATTAAATGTATCATTTTAATGTAAATTAGACCTAAAAATATAATTCCTTACATTTCTCTAATAGCTTTCATTGTGAGTGTCTGAAAATAAAGAACAAAACCTGGCTGCTTTCCATTCATATCAGGCAAGGAAAAATACACGTTTTTTCATTTAYTGATAGCTTAAATAATGAATAGGGACTAGAAATTTAGATAGGTGTGAGGGCATTTTATTAATTCGAGTTTCTTGGGAGGCCAGTATAAATGCACAGTTGTAGGGAATAAACTAACAATACACCTGMAGGTGTATTTACGTGTTTTTATTTGCAGAAGTGTGCTAAATCTGGAAGAAAAGAGTCTGAAGAGAGAAGAGGGTAAAATTACACCTGTAATTAAGCCCTTGGTGAAATCCAGTAAAAGGTTTCTGAATGGAAAGTACTGATTAAGAATACAGGAGTCAAGGAAAAAAAAMCAAATCTCTTGTGCCAAGACCAAAACATTTTGAGTTCCTACATGTTTGCCTTAGGGTGYAGATTGTCCAGTAGATTTCAGAGTAACAAGACAACTCAAATATATAGAATTCTGCTCCTAGGTATTTTGCAGARGTCCTCTTCCTTGGAGAGCTTGAAAAGCTGGCAATGGGTACCTGCAGATCCATCTTCCCTGAAACCATGTCAGCAATGCAGTRTGTTCTGTATGTGTCCCTCTCTGTTTGGATGTCAGAATGGTTTAAATATTTACTACCTAAGATAAACGAATTTTCAAAATTATACCCTAGAGACCCTTAGAAAASAGAACGTCCAGAACTGATTTATCCCAAGTTTCATCCATCCTGTTTGTAACAGTGTAATAGGCAGTATTTCAGTCTTTAAATAGAGTTGAGTATTTTCCAGGGTTGACMAGATAAACTTCAGGTCTTTTTTTCTCCCCAAGTACATAAAGGACAAAAGAATACAAAATTATCTATAGGGAATATTTAGAAGAAAGAAGATTAAAGYGTCATATGCACTGCTTCAAGTTTTTCAGTCTTTTAAACTTGTGATGGACTGTAATATCCAGAAAGTATTCACTTACAAATTCAGGTGCTGATACAATTTCCCCTATTTATAATGTTTTAATTTACAACTCTTTCAAGCAATTCCATTTTTATAGGTAYTGAACATTGGCAGTAAGTAAAAAAGTGTCAATTTCCAAAGTATTGCTTCAAATCAAATAAGATAATTTKGGGATATACTATGACGAATTAGAAAATTCTAACTAAGTAAAGTAGAATTTAATAAAGACATCATGGCTTGAAGGACCAAAAAAGTCTTTTATAAGCTGGATAAAGTTACAACTCTAGAAAAGACAATTCTTGTCAAAAGGAAACATAAAATTGTTTTGTTTTTAGACCTCTTTCTGTCATCATTGTACCTATGTATTACATATCTAACATAAAGGCCATCAAAGTYGGTGTTATTATTTTGGTTGGTTTGAACTGACTTTAGAGCACATTTTCTTTTCCAYTTCCAATGTATAACTACATCTGTATTTTTTGCTGTTATGATATAAAACATATCCTTAACTTTCCACTTTGGTTTCCAGATTTTTCATACTTTTTGCATAATGAGTTTAAGCCTCCAGGAAGCAAACTTTTTTTCTTAGTTATTTTTTCATGGACTGCTTAGATATGTTCATTGTCCCTTAGGGTCCCAGTTTGCACATTTTATATTCACCTGCATATTAAGAGGCCATTAATATTATCTATTTGCTCCAAGTGAAACGAGTAGCTCGTGTTTGGCTTTCAGAGAGCGATCCATTCAGACACATCAGAGAACACGGAAGCTGTGACTTTCCCTGCCAAGTTTGTTCTCTCAGTGCAACATAGACACCGTTAAATCGTGCCCCTCACTGTAATTTCATAAAGTATCTAAACATGTACTTTCCAGCTTTTAAGGAAAAAAAAATATCCTGGGAAAAAAAAGATCAAGAATTGAATGAGTAATCCAAAGGTCAGCCTAGGAAACAGCACAGAAATGCATCACAGTTTCAGAGTTCTTTGAATTCTATGTAGTATATCCCCAGTTTCATTCACTAACACTGCCAGTGCTTAAAAAATGTAACAATATAAGAATTTTCTCAATCACCCCTATTAAATGCATAATTTTTGACAGAGTTCTGCCCATTTTTAATGGTGTGATMATTTAAAAAATCTGAGTTAAGCATTTTACTTTTTTGTGGCAGTTCATGGAAATATAGATTCAAAGTGGAAAAAAAAGGATCACACTGATTTAAGAGCTTAAACCCCACCAAGTTTAGCGTGATTCAGAACACAAACTTACACGACTGTGTGTTCTTTTCCTAGTGTTTATATTATCACAAAATATCACTTATATTGACAATGTGAAACAAATGTGCCTATTTTTTTTTTTAGGATATTTTAACTGATTAATTTGGAAAATCATATATAAAAATRGTCAGATATATAAAGGTAAACTTCCAATGACATTGATTTTCCAGTCACTGATGCATTCCACCAACCATTTTAAGCTGTCAAATTTAAAATAAAGCTGAAAAGAAAGGATGGTAYTGGAAGAAGGAGGGCAGAAGTGTTTATCAGACTCAGAATATAAATTTGATTGCCTGTTATGTCAAAGACTGCAAAATTATTCTGTGATACATGCATCAGGAGCATGTGACAAATTTGCTTTCATCGATCTTAATATCATACCAAAAATCAGTAATCATCAAGTATTATTCCACACTCATTTTCCAGAATCAAAAAGCTGATATTTTAAGCACATCTCACACAGGCACAATGTGCATGCTCACACACACTGTCTCTCCCTCCCTCTTTTCACTTGAAGAGTTATTTGGTTTTCAAATTACTCTTTGTCTACTTTATTTTTTGCACAGTGGTGAAGTTAAATTAGGTATTTCAGAAACATGTACGAAATACACATTTTCCCAAAATCTATATTTTTAGAATCCTGGTACAAATTGCAAATCTCGTGCCTCTTTCTCACTTTGTCAAATAKTCACATTTTGTGGTGACAAAGACCCTGCTCAGCACAAAAGAAACTTAAACTACAAGATTTTTTACTCTACCAGCCCATGTGAGCTCAGAARTCTGGGATTAATCCTGTGTTGAGTTTGTTTGCCTGATTTGTTGTATGATACCGTTTAAAGGAAACAAAATTTTTAGCATAGTCAATTATTCCCACTATTACTACTAGGGATAATAATTGACCTGTGTTAAGGGATAGCCTTTTCTCAAAGGCGGTGCAGACTGAGCATACATCCAAAATTGTAAACTTTCTGCTGGTTTTGTCCCAGGGAAAGGACTGATCTTCTCCCATACAGGTGGGCTTGATGAAACAAGTGAAAAAGGGGAGGTCTGGGTGGTTTAAGGTTTTGATAGTGACCAACAAGCAAGAAATTCACAATCTGCATGTGAAATMCTGCTCTCTATAATTAATCTGAAAYAGCTATCRAAAAATCACCTTAATATCCTGAAAAGCATAGTAGTTCTGTATGGTGAGTGTTTAGACAAAGAATCTATAAAAAATCTCAAAAAACTCTGCTGAAAGTGTGCAGAGCTATGCTTTATTATAAGTTTGCTACTGAACAGCTCCCAGTACTGCTCTAGTCCTTTGTATTGTCTTTTCAGGATAATTCAGGGAGCCCTCACTCAAAGCTGTTTGCACAATCTGTTTTACAGAAAATAGGTTGAAATAAAAGTGACAGATTTTTTTTATTTTTTTTTTTTTCAGAATAAGACATAATTTTCCCTTCCAACATATCTTACATCTCAAAATCTTGCATCTATTGCCTTAAATTGAACAATATTTCTGCTGCCTGAAAACTGTTCATAAAGCCTTTGAAATGGAAATTAYGTTTTCTGGAGGGACAGTTTAGGTTAAAAGGCACAAAACTGGCTAATAAATAACAGAAAGCAGAAAGTCGGATAAAGGTGGAACACCAAGGGTCTCAAACTTACTTTAAGACAGTAGAAAGTGAACATAAAAGGCATGAAAATGTCAGCCTTTTACAGCCACTTTACATTTTCTGAAAATGTCAGCCTTTTACAGCCACTTACATTTTCTTTGCAGTGTTGCAAAATAACTGATTTATTGCAGGACAACGGTGACTTGAACTTATAAAACAATATGGAAAATAGCCCTGGCAATTGGTTGGACCTAATTCACTTTTCCTAATTCTAATTCTAATTTTTTTAATATTTGCTTAAACAATTAAAAGTCCATCAGAGAAGGACTTTATTTTCAGGGGCTTAGAAACATTTAGACAACATTTACTTAAATATATCTAGAACAGAACATTTTTAATCTTTGTATTGATGAATAAAACGCTAAGCTTACATGATGTAAAAAAGACCTGCATTGCAACTAAAGGCTGATTTTATGAAAATAAAACTTTAAATAAATCAGAAAATAATTAATATTATAAAAACATGTTATGCAGATTCATAGCTGAACAAAATACAACAGTTTTCTTATAATTTTACTTTCACTAGAAAATTTGGACTGGTCAGACA
>NW_026623678.1:274578-295470 GCF_030028575.1 Malurus melanocephalus | reverse complement strand
GGAGAGGAGAGGAGAGGAGAGGAGAGGAGAGGAGAGGAGAGGAGAAACATGTTAGTTCTGCCGTATGACAGGAAATTCTCTTGAGCACTCTTGCTTTGTCATTGCTGCGTACAACAGTTACAACRRCGTTACTCAATCCACAAGAGCCAARWGTATCAATTTACTGTTTCCACAGCTGCAGGGCATTGAGTGCTGACTGCACCCGGCTCTGTGTGGTCATCACACTGTGTTTAGCCATACACCAAGTGTCAGGTCTACCACTGACAAAGGGCCTCTTTTTCCTCTAAGTTGTTGGATGCTGATGAGAACACATCCTCTTGCTTTGCTCTCTGSCCATCAACCGTAAATTCCTCTTACTGACCATCATGAGCCCCTCTTAGATTTCCCTCTCTCATATGCACCTAAACACAGTCACCCACAAATGAGAGGTAATTTCCTACTGTGAGGCCTTGCTAAGCTTTCCTTTTGTCGTTTTTTTCCTAAAGRTTCTTTCCTCTGAAACCTTCCAAACTTTGATCAGCAGTGAGGGCAAAGGAAAATGCTTAGGTAGAAATGCTGAGCTCTAAATAGGCATTAATGAATAATGGAGGAAGAGATTGATATGCATTCTTAACCATTCTGTCAGACTGAGAAATTGCTGAAAAGTTATTCTGAGTTTTAGGTTTCTTTTTCCTTCATTACCAATTGCTGGAAGGGCCAAAAGCCATCCTTTCCGTTATTAGCAACAATTAAGGTTGTTCATTTGATACCCAATTACTTTGATACTCAGGAAAGCCTATTCATTCTGGGCAGTTCAGTGTGAAAACCTGACAAAAACATAAAGAAAACTTGGTATTGTCATTATCCAGCARTTTTTCAGACTTTGTAACACCACGTGAATATACCTGCTGCACTAGGATTAGGGCTCAATAGCCACAGTTTGCTTTCCTCTGTGTTCCTTAATGTATGAGCAAGCAGTCAGTTGCACGTAGCTCACTTTTTCCAGTTGTTTGCCTTACRTGATTCCATCAGTTCCCATGATCCTTCCTTTAAGAATTTCTGGGCAATAACATGGAGCATAGTGGAGCACTTTTCTGGTTTGCTGTTAGCATGCCACCAGACCAGAGGAATTATAGAGTAAATTGACCATACTGAAATTATTACACAAGAATCACTTGTTCCACAATGTCATTTAATCTTTAAAAACCAGAGTCCATGGACAAGTCACATTTGTTTTCCACTTAATTTTCTGTTTCGTCATCAAACACATGTTTTAATCCATTAGAACAAAAAAGTAGTCTTTAGAACAGAAACATAGCAAGAGTTACCACAAAGGGAATTCCTGTGTGTCTTTTTATTTAGGAGTTCTCAGTCATGTTTTATGGTCCTAATGGAAGATATTTGTCTAAATGAACAGATATATTCTAGCATGAGAAAGGAATTGAAATGAAGGGCATCTTTATTTGCCAGTTTGGTGAATGTACATAAGGTTCCTAAGTCATAGTCATATCAAAATATTCAATATATATATATTGAATCTGCTGCAACTGGCAGTATTGTGACACCTGCATCACAGATGAAGGATGACAAAGGAGCAGTTAATCATTGCCATCATCCAACTGTGTGAGCAATGTTTGCACTAGGAAGAATGACCATTTTGAACAAATTTGTTGGCAGAAATTTTCTTGCRGTAAGATGGGCATGGAAGAATATAGCTAAGTGAAATAATGTCAAGTTTTTTGACAGAAGTGAAGGTGATAGGACCATGCTGTGCTTTCAGAAGAACAGTCTAACTTGACTGTGAGACAAGCCAAATAAAACATATTTTGACACTGTCATAACAGTGTCAATGACATGTTGTGAAGATGAGTCAGCATATGTAAAAATGGAAATAATAAATTATGACTACTTGACTCTACAAAGAAGCCCAGAATTTAAGGAAAAAGTTTTTCATTTTGGTGAAAAATGTATGTGTAAATTAGTTTTTTACCTATGCATTATTTTTTTTGTTTAGGTAAAACAACATTGATTTAGACTTTTGTGTGATGTGTGTGTGTGAGGAATTTTGGCTGTCATATGCCATTGGGTATTCAGATAGAGTACTCATAAGGGTGCAATTCTGAGAAAGGTTTATTTAGCTCATTKGGAGGCCTGGGTAAAGAAGGAAATGCTGTGCTAGGCAGGGTTGTCTGAGATGGTAAGATTGCAGCTCCTTTTCTGTGGAAATCTCATGTACAAGCTCTTTCACAGAATGGGTTTTGTAGGGAACAGGAGCAGAACCTGCACAGGCCAAGGGAAGCTGGATCACCAGTAAAGGGACAGCCATGCATGCAAAATTGATGGCCACAACTGTCTCTGTCCTGAAAAGTGTATCTTGCWAACACTTCTCTAGGAAAAAGAAAGGCTTAGAAATTGCATAGAAAGGAATARAAAGAGGCAAGTAAAATTTTGATGGCTCTTGAGGGGGCTGGAGTGATATGATATCAGAAATAGAGATTTCAGTGGTATGTAAAGCTTAGAAAAATTTCCTGTTTAGCTCACAGAAAGGTTACTGGRGCCTTTTTGGGATTACTTTCCACTGGATCTCTGGATGCTGCATAACAGTCCCAATAGGCTGATAGCCTATGTATCAAATCCAGCATTCCCAGTTTCATCAATCAGGACTTCAYAAACTGGCTGGCTAGTCAGGAAAGGCAATAAGATTTTCCTTAAGCAGAATTAAGGGAAAATGCCTCACAATGCCCTTTGAATAACTGGAAATTATGTCCCCTGTTCCTGGATGAGGAAGATCTCATGGGGAGGTCTTTGCAACTTTGTAGGAGTCTCCATTAAGAGAGTTCGATTCATCTGCCTGTGGGATTGGATTTCCACTCATTTGAAACCCATTGCAGGGCCAGGGTCAGTTCTCAACWGTGTTGGCTCAGGTTTCCCTAGGAAAAGGGAGGAAAGGACCATTTGAATCAATAGCTACGTCTGCATGCATACTTGTTAATGGAACAGCCATTTATTACTCTGTGCCAGGAATCCATCTCTGCCACTCAGTTCTGATCACTTACAGAGGTGGATGGACAGAGTTGCCCCCAGCAGCACTTTGGCCCATGTCATGTATCACTCTTCCAGGCAGTGTTTGGGCACAGTGGAGGAGTTAGGACAAACCTGCTCCTTGTAGGGGGTTTGGAAGCAGCTGCATTATTCTAGAGACTGGAAAATTTAACAGTATGGACWAATATCCATGCTAAAGAGTGTTCCTGGCCTTGTTAGACTTCTTACCCTATGACATACTTGATCTAAATTCACTACATTTTTTTTTTTCAGAAGTAATAAGACCTCTAAACAAAATGCCACCAACCAATGAAACAAAGCCTGATTGATTGATGCAGGATTTTTCAAATTAGCATTGTCTAGCAACTTTTGCTTCAGCTGTCTTTTCACAGCTCTCCCAAGAGGAAAGGAAAATAAGACTGGTCTTTGCCACACTTGTGAAATTGTTATTCTGTAGACAGGGATGATCAGAACAAAACTGATCAAGCCAGCACTTCTGGTTTCTCTCAGAATGCAACTGCAGTGATGCTTATTTTAAAACGGGCTTCTCATCCATTCCCTCTTACAAAATTTARAGTGTCTGAGCTCTGCAATGAAATGCATTTTACATCAGATACACCATCTAAACAGTATCTGGAGCAGAGAGAGATCTCAGCACTTCCAGTCCTAATTAACCTGTGGGTTTTCTCTTGTGGTATGACTCCAGGCTATTAAATCTTGCATTTCTTGCTGCAAAATAGCACAAGTTCAATGGGAAACATAGTAAGTGTCTTTCTCTTCCAGAATRTTGTATCTCAGCAGCTAGGGAAAGCTTCTGGGAGGTTTGAATTCTGTCCATTAGAAGTAAGAAATCCCAAATCCTTAAACATAAAAGGGTTGTAAGACAACTACATCCTTTCTACATTAGAAAATGTGGATTTTTAGAAACCTTCATCTTGCTAATATCCGTGAAGATGACTTTCATAAAGAAAACCCTAAATTCTGATTTCCAGCGGATGGAGGCAGGAGAGATGGACTGTATTTCATATGCATATAGTGTGGAATTCCAGAGATTTAACAACTTGAATGTTAAACATGAACATATGGCAACTTTAGATGCTGTTACAGGGATGTTTAGGAAGAGTATGGGGGGGAGGAACAGGAGGACATTTGTGAGATAAGATTAAAGATAGATAGCTTAAAATCCACTTTTCCCCAGTTATTAAACGCTTGTGAGCCTTTTATTTATGCCAGTAGATTCATGTCAGAGCACAGGCACAGACACTGGAAAAATGMTCATTCATATTCTTAAAATGATACTACAGTCTCTGGCACAGTATCACTCTGCTCCAACCAGTGTGCTTGAAAATAATTCTCAGGCATGCATTGGAAATTAGCACAGAGTGGGAATCATTCCCAACAGGCAGTTTGAATATTGTTAGCTTGTTTTTGATGGCAAGAGAGCTTAATAGTAAGGATGTGCCAGTTGGCTTCAGTGTCAAAGAAAGCCCTAGGCTCTATTTAGTTTGCTATTGCAGATACAGTCCTACTGGTTCTAACATCTAAATCTAAACTGAATCTTTTTGTATTTTGCAGAGAAGGTGGAGGCTGTTTTGGGATGCTGCCTCTCGTGATTTGGAATTGATCTTGMCAACACCTATTAATGCAAATGATTGTAACTCAAACAGTTTCACTGATCTTAAAAAGCTGCCTATAAAATCAGAACAAATATTTGTGAGTGAGGTTTTGCAGGATCAGCATGTGGTGGGACAGGTGCAAAATAGAAACTTAGAGTCTGATTCCTGTGCCGTAGTGCATTCTCCTTCCAGAGAAATTGAAATCCTCAACAGCACAGCAATCTGCCTCACCTCTGAGTTGTTTGTCCATGCATCAGTTGATTCTGTGGCCTTTCCCCAAATAAGTAGTGATAAGGACTTCATTTTTTTTATATCCCCTTATACYAAGCATGTGGTGAAAAACTAGTTCCTTAAAAATGTTGTCTTTCTAAGCATAAGTACATTATTTTTCACTGTGCAATAGTTATATGCTCAGTATGGTTTCTTCTTTTCATCCTTTCATCCTCAGTGAGAAAAYTGAATGAAATCTCACATTGTTGCCTATTTCCCCATCAAGGAGTTTCTTCCTTGGAGAAAAAGAAACATTATGTACTATCTGCATTTGTCTTTAATATTAAAAGCTAAGAAACAAAATGTTATWAATTATTTAGAAATTACTGGCTATGATCATTATGCTAAATGACAATTATGGTTATTGTTTACATCAAGAAGTTCCAGTGAGGAAATAAAATACCAAATTCCCCATACAGTTTGAGCTGCACAAACATGAAGAAAAAGGATAGACTCTGTACCTTATTTTGWAAAGAAAGAAGCAATAATGGCCAGTTTTGAGAGCTAAAGAGCTAAGGAGTAAAATTGATTGGATAATTCCCTCCCTTCAGCAACCATTCCAGAGACTCCTATCACAACTCTCCATACATCCCACGCTTTCCTCACATTCCACCACCTCCATACCTTACATAGCTGTATGACCCATTTTACACCTCTCTTCTCTTCACCTTCTTTTGTCTTTTCTGCTACAATCCTAAGAGAGAGTGCAGCCATTGTCACAAATAATTTTCTATAGCTAGCTCTCACAGAGTTCTSAGGATACATCTGCCATTCATCTCAACTGACTAAAGTACAGGGAACTTAATTTCTTCAATTTGAGGAAATATTGTTTTATGGAAGTCTTGGCTGGAAGCAGTCTCTGAAGGTTGTCAAGCCCACAATTACTACTTTAGGTGGGATTGCATCACTACTGGGTCATGTGGTCATTTTGGTTATTTTTTATTTATTTGGTTTGTTGTTTTTTTTTAAATCCTGAAAAAATCCAAGGGCAGAAGGWTTCCCCTTACTCCTTGCTGAGTACCATGTGATGACCAACCTTYCTGGAGAAGTCTTCCTCCTCTCTAAAGGTAATATCATTAGACACAGTTTGTGGCCTTGTTATTTCTTCTGCCTCCACCACAAAGACTTTGGCTCAACYATCTTAAAAACTGACTTTTAAGATGCTATAGGCTGCTGTTCAAGTGGTCCTGATCTGTCTCCTYRCCAGAAKAATGAATCASAGAACTACAGAATCACAAAATCATTAAGGTKGGAGAWCAYTTCTGAGATAATTGAGTCCAACCAATAGCCCAACACCACGGTGTTCACCAATAACTGCATTACAAAGGGCCACAACCACAGGCCTTTTAAATCCTTTCAGGGATGGGGATTCCACCACTTCACTGGCAGCCTATTCCAATACTTGGCAACCCTTTCAGTGGAGAATATTTTCTTGATATCCAAACTAAATTTCCCCTGGTGCAATTTGAGGCCATTTTCTCTCATCTTCTCACTTGATACCTGGGAGAAGAGATCTTCAGCTGGCTACAGCATCTTTTCAGGTAACTGCAGGGAGTGATAAGATCTCCCTTGAACCTACTTTTCTCTTGGCTAAACAAACCCATCTCCCTCAGCCACTCCTCGTAGGGCTTGTTCCAAATCCTTCACGGGCTTTGTTGTCCTTCTCTGGACATGCTCCAGTCCYTCAGTGTCTGTTTTGCRGTGAGGGACCAGAACTGAGCACAGGATTTGAGGGTGGCCTCACCAGTGCCAAGCACAGAGGGACAGCCCTTTCCTGATGCTGCTGAAGACATTATTTTTGACACAAACCAGGATGATTCTTGGCCATCTGGGCACACTGTTGGCTCATGTCCAGCTRACTGTTGACCAACACTCCCAGATCTTTTTCCACCAAGCAGCTTTACAGGCACTCTTCCCCCAGCCTGTACCGCCACATGGGATTGCTGTGAGCCAAGTGCAGAATCCAGTCCTTYGCCTTGTTGAGCCTCATTCAATTGGCTTTAACCCACTGATCCAGCTCATCCAGATCCCTCTGCAGAGCTTTCCTCCSCTCCAGCAGATCAACACTCCTGCCCAGCTTGTTGTCACCTGCAGACAGACTGAGGGTACACTCAGTTGATCACCTGGTCCAGACCATCAAGAGAGATATTGAACAGGACTGGTGCCACTACAGAGTCCTGAGGAACCCCACTGGTGACCGGCCACCAACTCAATGTAACTCCATTCACCATCACTGTCCGGACTCAGCCTTCCAGACAGGTTTCTATTTAGTGACCAGTGCACCCGTGCAAACCATGAGCAGCCAACTGATGATGCTGCTGAGTCCACCTGCTCAGTCCACCCTTAGAGGTGATGCGTGAACAGCTTAGCAGTCTCTGCTTGGCAGCCCCCCTTTGTGACCTGGGAGGCCCCAAGCTGATATTTTCAACTCCTCTATCCTCTCACTTTGTTCTTTTTCTTCTCATTCACATTTGTCTATTTTTTTACCGTGCAGTAAAAAAAGTGGACGGCATAAGACCGTGTCACTTTTGTCTCTTTTACATGAAATTCCAAATGCTGTTCCCTTCAATCCCATTAATAACAACAGTTCAGATTTCTTGTTAATGACATCTGATGATGTGATATCTCCTCTGATGACTCTTCTGCTTGCAAGTTAAGTTTCTCACTTCACACGCAAAAAAAGGACATCAGTTTTGGGACATCTGTTATTCTTGTGTTGCTGATACCCCTCTTGTATGACCATCATCTGGTTTTGCTGCCAGGATCTTTTGCAGTGCTCTGTAGCTGGTAGCTGGACTTTTTAGTGACTTTCTGTTGATGAGTGATTTCTTCTTGTTTGTTGTGGGGCTTTAAAAATGCATCTCCTCCCAGGCTCTTTCCTCAGCAAAGTTGTTCCATGCGTCACTTCCATCTGTACCAACTCTTTGCCTTTCTTTCCCACTCTTCAATATAGTGCATGGCAGAACTGTCTGATTTGTTTGCTCACTGAATCTCTCTAGCATATTGGGTTTTATTAAAAGCTTGTGACTGTGCAAAAAGGTCTGCTGTTTTCCTTACCCTGAGTGCTGGTTTTGCCTGAGATGGAGTTATTTTTTTTTTCTGAGTAGCTGCTTCATTGCTCTGTTTTGGCATTTAGGATGAGAATAATGTGGATAGCACATTGATGTTTTCCTTGTTGCTCAGTGGGGCTTACTCTAAATCAAGGACGTTTCATTTTCTCGTGCTCTGCCAATAAAAAAGGTGCACAAGAAACTGGGAGGGAGCATGGCCAGGACAGATGACCTGAACTGGCCAAAAAGATATTCCACATCTCCTGACATCTCACCCAGCAAATAAAGATGAGGGAAAAGAAGGAAGGAGGGGGACAGTAGGAGTGATGGTGTGAGTAACCATTAGATGTGATGGAGCTCTGCTTTCCTGGGAATAGCTGAACACCTGCCTGCCCATGGGAAGTGGTGAATGAATTCCTTGTTCTGTTTTGCTTGTGCATGCAGCTTTTGCTTTACTTGTTAAAATGCCTTTATATTAATCAATGATTTTTCTCAGTTTTGCTCCTCTGATCATCTTTCCTATCCCAGCAGGGAGGGGGAGATGGGGGGAGGTGAGTGAACTGCAGCTAGTTGATACCTGAGTTTAAACAGCAACACTCTGGTTATGAATCTCTGGGTCAGGTGAAACTGGATACAGAAGGAAGAGAGGTGATTCCCTCCTGGAGGATATGCCTGTGCTCAGTGCAGGGAGGTTCCAAAGTCTAAAGTGAGAAGAAAAGAAAAAAACTTTTAAAAATTTGATAAATAGAGAAAATTCTGCATGAAAAAGGACCAATTGACTTCTAAGATAACCGAAGATTAAAAAGAAAAAAAACCCAACAAATAAATTAGCAAAACCCACAACCATGCAAACATCCTTTTTATATTCACAGACCATTAAATGGCTTTGGCATATTCATTTGTGAAGAGCATGCAGCCAGATGGACTAAAAAGTCTGGATGGCCCATCATCCAGCCCAAATATCTCATGGATCTGTTCATCCAGCAAATCCATCAGAACCCAGTTTCTCCACTGATAGAATAAAAATTGCTGGAGGAAATTCTTGGTGGAAGCTTGCTTCCTTATAAATTTGTTACATTCTTCAGACAGTACTAACATTTTTCTTTCTAAAATAAATCAGCTTCTCCAAATTAATTGATTTCCATATCTAAAATCACAGCTTCTATTTTCTTCAACTCATTCGTCACAACCTCCTTCTGCCCCTATTTTTCTCTCCTCAGAGGAGGACCTTGCCAATTTTTATTGAGAGAAAGGAGATAAAGTGTGTGCCTGCTTTTTTTTTTTTTTTTTTTTTAACTTCTCCCCCTCTCATGTTTCTCCAGTGTTGAGGATGAAGAAGCTTGTGTTCTCCTCTCCTCCACAAAGTGACCTAAAGATTCTCATGCCATCTCCTTAACTCACATTGTGACACTTGGGCATTTTGACCTCTGCTTCCTGTCTCACATTACAAACAAGTTCTATATTTTCCATTCTTGTAAAGAGAAATAAGTACGTTCAAATATACACTTGCATTTGCACCAATCTTCTTATACATTTCCTTTGAGGTATTTTTTTTAGTACAAAGCTAATTTAATTCTCATTTCCATCAAAAACCTATTCATGTGTGGCTGAACCCTATTACCTTTTCCATTTCCAATGGCAAACACCAGAACCAAACTCATTGCCTGCTCTGACTGCCACCAGCAGTCATCCATCTTCAGCATTGCCATGCTGGTCAGTGTCCCCTTCTTCTGTGGTGACTATCCTCTTCTAATCCTCAGTTTCTGTGTGCTGTAGACAATGGTCCTTGCTGCCTCATTCTCTCTCCTCTCTGTGTTTATTTCATGGATCTGCCAGTGCTCCTTTATTCTTCACCATCCAAACATGGCTTATTTAACCCCACTAGTTAATCYTTTAAAGGAAAATTGAAGGCACTTTCATTCTTCCTTCCTGAACATCTATACAAGGGGAAGTGTCTGTGTCATTCAACAAACCTTGACTCAGATATCCTCTCTAGGTCCTCAGGCAGAGGTTGCATTTAAACAATGTGTCTTCTTTTTGTACACTTTCTTTAATACACAGCTTTTCTATTAATTTCTGCTACCTGTACTATAATCCTTTTGGATGCTATTTGGTTGATTTCAATCACCTATATGCATTTGAGACATCTGCATCTGTGTTCTTTTTTTGGATTCCTCCTTATAGACTGTAGAAAAATAGCTATTATAGAGTGGAAATTTTGCTAAAATAGACATCCAATCAATTTTTTTTTTTTTTACATTTTTTCTCCAAAAGTTCTTGTATCTTGGAGAACTAGCTMCTATGTAAATATTCATGCTGCAGAAGTCTAAAATTAGCTGAAATCAATCTTGTCTCCTTTTTCTTTGCTCTCTTTAGCTTTGTAATTCTTTTCCTTTAGATCCTACCAGAGRCATATTACCCTCACTTAGAGTCCACGTGAAAATAAGATTCCAGGTCCATTTCCCCACCCTGTAACTCTGACTACATTATTCATAATTATTCATCCATTCAATAACTACACTTTCCACCTGAAATCAAGTTTATGCTGCTTATCTTTCTCCCTGTTTTTCATCTCTCATTCACTGTTCAAACTGACAGCCACAAACGGTCATTGCTGTAACTCCATACTGTTTACTTAAAGACATTTTGGAACAAATACGTGGATGGTTCCTCCCAGTGTGCCCTGCATATTTAAGGAAATATTCCCATATACATCTGCCATGCAGTAGAAATTAGATTTTTGCAAAACMCCACCAAATATCTTCTTTACTGTGACTCTTACAAGAAGCTTGTCAAGTGCTTGGCTTCTGAATCACTGAGGCCCCTGATCAATGTTAAACTATAWTTTTTTTTTCTTTACCTCCTTAGTCTCACTGCCATGGAAATAATATTTTTGAGCAAGGATGGTTTACAGTCTGTGTTTACACAGTACTTAGCRTAAAGACATGTCAGACTATGAATACATATTCTAAATGCTAAAAAAAATTAAWCAAATAAGGATAACAAGAGCAATGTGACACTTTTTCTAACAAAACATTTGGTATTTCAATTATCTCTAAGTCTCAAACAGAGTGTACCCTTTCTTTGTTATTTTGAAAATTTCYCTACGAATATAATTTTTATGGTGTTTCAGAGAAAGAAAAAACTATTATTGTTCAGTAAGTATAGCCATATATGATATCCAATTCTTGCAGGATAAGAAGGACAAGCCTGCATTTTAGACTGAATTTTGCACCTCTCTCCATTGGGAATGGCAAGCTATTTACAGTAATTCAGGAGTATTCCTACCAGATAACTTGGGAGTGACAGAACTGGATTATGTGTTATATTGTAGGTCACAAAAACACAAGAAAATTCACCCCAATAAATTTTGTTCCAGTCAGCTTTAACATTCTCAGTTTGTGTACTTTGACTTTTATATACTTGMTTTGTTTATATCACTTTTAATTTTTTAAACTTAGATAATAATAGTAATTTTTGTTTTTTTCATATTTACATAGGTTCTTTATTGGGTTAATTAAGTTAAAGCTGAATTGTAAGAAAAAAATCATATTAATGGCTTTGTGTTATTTCAGGTTAACTAGGGAAGATACACTGGTATTTATATTTTTAATGTAATTGGTATTTTTAAGGCTCTATTTTTTTTCTTTAATCTGCGTCATAAATAATTTTATGTCTGATAGTTACTAATGAACAAAAAGCAAAGTGTATAGTGTTAATACTTWTATAATCAATGGTCAGGAGGACATTTATCTTAACCTAGTATTTGCCTTTTCAGTTTATTTATATAATCTCCCGATATATACAGAAATAAACTTTACCATTGAGTGTACAATCTATAATGCAAAAAGCWGTCACTTTATTTCATTAAGTTCAGATCCATCTCACAGGGTTGAGACATGAATTTTCAGAGACTGAGTGCAGCAGCAAGAACATCACAAATTAGCCTAGCGAACCAGTGCACATTTTTAATATGTATTTATTTCCATAAATGTAAGTACTGAGCAGCTGATTTCATTAAAATTATGGCATATTACATTTAGGATCTCTATTTGCATATTTTCTGCAAGCTGAAGYATTAGTTTTTGAAGTGCCATTTTAGGCAATTTTTGCAGAGTGACAGATACAGATTTTCATCAGGATCAGAGCAAGCTGTTGGCTAAGATTTGAACTCTAGAGAACAAGCCCCACTAGAACTACATAAAAATATGTTAAATTACTATCAGGGTTGTGGAAGCATGAGTTCCACAAGAAAAGAAATATTAACATAGATATTCAAGGTTATGAACCCCTGAGATACAGTTCTTGGAGAAAATAAATATACCCCAAAAACCTTAAACCTTCAAAGTTGAAAAATATTTAAACTTTTATTAAGTTTAAAAGGCAAAAAAAAGATCAGTAAACAATTTATCTTGCTTTGATTTGATTGCATGTTTATAGAAAAAAATCTTACTTGGATGAAAAAAATAGAAAACAGTCACCTGAAATACTAGTGAGATTATGCTATGCTCTACTTTCAAAAATTGTGAACCCCTGTTTTTCACTCAATGATATGACTTTTTATTCTTTGATACATTCATATATCCTCATTAGTCTCATAATCCAGGTGCATAGTTCTGTCTCAAGGGAGACCTCCACTCATGTTTTCTCTGCCCTCTGYTTTCAAATGGGGAAATGAGCATAATTGATAGCTGTGCTTAGTTCCCTTTGAAGCTCTTGAGTACAGAACCAAGTGGAAAAAAAAAGAACAAAAGGGAAAAAAAGAGTGATTTGTACATTTATGGGGGAAAGGAGACTGCAGAAGGACAAAAGAAGAAGGAAAGCTGGAAGATGAAGGAAAAAATGGAAGAAAATCATGAGGGAACTGAAGCTGAAGATAAAATGCAATATAGTATCAGATTGCAAGAACRGAGGGACAGAAGTATGAGTGAGTTCCAAAAGTCACTTCCTCTAGAGATCGTGTGTCACAGATGCTGCTGCTGAAGAATAGGATTTAGACATCCATCAAAGGCCTGCTGTTGTCCTGGTGGGAAAATAAATAGTTCAACATATTGCTCATCTAAACCAAAGGTACTCTATAAAGACTTAGAAGGTTGGGAAACTTGGGACCCATGAAGGATTCTCTCCATTCTCTCACTCGCTCAGTTCTCTGCCACTCTCTTTTCTTCTCTCTCTCTTTATAACTATAAATGTTCAATATATACAAAATTATAAACAATATATATCCCCACCAAATACAGCATATGAATAGATTTAGGTATGCTTAGGGTGTGTGTGTGTGTATATATTTACACATATATGTATCTATTATATGTATCTATAAAACAAATGTGCAAAATTCTTCTTAAACTTGAATGAAGTCAAGATAAATCTTATTTAAGAGCTGTCTGAATTCCATAGTGAAAGCGCATGTAATAACTTTGTGTGTGTGTGCACACATAAACACTTTGTACATTCWCAGTTTTAATGTTCAAATGCAAAGTATATGTTAAAATTATAATTACTGACCATGTCTATCAGAACATTTCCAGAAGGAAAAAAAAAATCAAGCAACTCTGAAAGGCTTGGAATTACAGTTGCATCCATAACCAGTGTAATTAAACAGTATARCTATTCAACAGCATTTTTTAAATAGGCTTGGATGTGAAATCAGTTTTCTCCTTTTTTCTCTTTATAGTAGGAAACAGAAGGATTAGACAGGCTTTCGACAGAATTGTTAGAAAACACAACAGATATCATGTTTGTTCTTTCATCTTCATCTCAGAAAATCTCTAGCTTAGACAACTGAGAATTATAAGGAAAACGGTCCTTTTATATTAATTTGTTGGGCATGGTATAAAAAAAAATAGGAATCAAAGCCCAGTTCTCACTTCAACATTACTGTTGCTGGATTCTCTTGGACCAAATTAAGATGACTAGATTGAAGGCCAAGATTTCATGTCTGCTTTGACTGACATTTGGAAATTTGGTTCTAAACTGGATGCAGCTCATAAAGAAAATTCTTTCTTATAATGTTAGTTGTGCAACTGATGTGGTGAATTTTCTTAACTTAGTTTCTGGATTTGTATAGCTGATAAAACAGTAGACATTTACCTCATTCTTCTTCTCTTCTCTTTTATGGTGCCATGAAAATTTTACAAGTTATTAATGAGGATCTAGACTTTTGACCTTTCATACCTACCTGAGGACAAATTTATCAAAGCAGGGCTATGATAGAGCCAACTGGAATCTGTTGAGGTGTAAGAATTTATATTCTTTGTCATTAAACAAAAGTGATAAAAAGTACTGCTGTTTGTGCCTCTGTTCTTAAAAATATGTTAAAAAATTTGTCTGTGCTGGCCTGACAAAACCCAGTCGCTGGCAGAGCTGATGACATTGCTCCCATCCAGCTCAAAGAAGGTTCTGCAATGTAACACAGGAGGAGGCAGAGGAGAAACTGCTTCACTATATAATAGTCTTCCATTTTTCCCCACAAAACCTGTGAGGGGTACTTGGCCTAAACCCATAGTTTTCCACAGACCCATAAACTTCTGCTTTATGACATGACTGCTTACAAGAACCTCATGAAGTTTAGCAAGGGGAAGTGTAAAGTGCTGCCGCTGGGGAGGACCAACCCATGCAGCAACTGCGTACGGGGGGTTGAGTGTCTGCAAAGCAACTTTTGTCCTGGGTTCAGGTGGCCAGCAAGCTCAATGTGAGCTGTAAAAAAATCGTTCCAGCCAGGCAGGACGGGAGCATCCCAGGATGCATGAGCAGGAGCTGGTCAAGGCACGTGGTCCCTTTTCCCTAACTTGGCATAGTTATAAGTTAACTTGGAGGGCTGAGTCTCTTGCTGGGTTCCACAGCACAAAAGACGCAGGCATATGGGAGCAGRTCCAGTTTTGGTTATCAGGAGATGCACAAGGAAAGACAGATCCCAAGAGGGATCTGGGATTGTTTAACCTGTGGGCAAAGAGGCTCATGGAGGTGCTCGAGATTCTCACAGATATCCTTGCAGAAGGTTGTACACAGCTTTGGGCAACATGGTCTGGCTGATCTTGCTTTGARAGAGGGGTTTGGACTAGGCAATCTGCACAGACCCTTTCCCATAAGAACTGTTCTGTGATTCTGTGGTTGCTRTGAAGTAATTGATCATCCATCCAGGAAATCCTGTGGAAGGCTTCCTCGCCTCCTGAGGCATGGCAGTGGCATGCTGACAATCTAGAAAATGTTACAGAACATTCTGAGTTGGAAGGGACCCACAAGGTATCCTGATTTTACTCTGAAGTGAATAATCAGTACAGGGATCAAACCCACAACTTTGGCATTATTAGCACTGAGCTCCAGACARGTGAGTTACTCTCAGGACTACCTTTGCCTTGCTTCCCTTTCCCTCCCAGCTGTGGAAAGAGCCCTCCAGTAAGCAGTGTGTCTATCAGTGGTTTCCAGAGGCTAAGGAAAAGTTCAGCATCACAGCAAGAGGGTCACAGACTTTTATTTATGCCTCAGTAGTGTCAGAGGCCAGCTGGCTGGAGGGGTGAACTGGCCATGCTCAGAATAAAACTGGTTCCACAGAGTTAGGGGTAACCCTTCCACAAGTCGGGAGCAGCATCAGTCCCAAAACAGTGCAATCCGCAAGATTTTTGATATTGTTAGAGGWATAGATGCATAAACACCTGTACCTTTATAGTGATACAAAGGTACAGGTGTATTCCTTTACAGATATGTAAAAGTGAATAATATTCCCTACAGTAATTTATATGTCTAGAATTTTWAACCCTTTTCCATCTTTGAGTGAGGCAGAATAATTTTAACAGACTGTCACAACACTCTGAGGTGAGCTGCCTCCTAACTAGCACAGTTTTGGGAGGAAACTACCCCAGGGTTTGGAACTGGGATACTAGGAGTGACTTTTCTCTTGTCCTTATTAGGTAGCTGGAAGGAGATTACAGTACATGGTGTAAATTTAATGTCACCCTGGCAGGAGGTGGCAGGTTAGGAATCCTGTCAGTCACTGATTTACTGCTTAACAGTAGGGAAAGGCTTTAGAACAAACCCTGTAGGAGCATTGTAGGCACTTTTTTTATTGTCAAGATGTCAGAACACAACACGGGGTAGCCACTAAGCTTAAAAGTGATTTATGAAAAAAAAGACCACCTGGAGATTATCTTATTTTTTTCATTTTAAAAGGACATGAAAAGATCATTTTTGTCATATCTCTTTCCTGGTCAGTAAACAAATCCACAGAGGGCAAATTTACCAATAAAATGGCCATTGATGTTATGAAATTGTTCTAATTTCTAATGTTGCATGCCATTTGTTGCTATTATTTGAAATGATTTGTGGTACATTTTGCTAAGTTACTGTTTCTCCCTTCTCACTAAATTCTTCTATTCCACATTCAGAAAGCTGAATTTTCTTCAAGCTGCAGGAAGCACTCAGAATATGCTAAATATTTTAATGTTGAGAGATGGAAACTTGTAAAGGAGAGTGTTGTTAAAGACTCTGACATTTTATACTAATTTTCCATCAGTAGTTATGGCTCCAGAAARCTTCAATTTAAGACATTTTAAAATCATAACACTACTTATTTGAAATAATAGCACTTTCTATATAGAACCAACAATAAAAATAACCTTTGTCAAGACTAAAAAGCTAGTAKTAGAAGTTATAAATTGACAGTTTCAGTGTGACCAGATTAATAGAAAAAAWTCCTACAGACCTCAAAAAAACCCTCTATTTAATGTCAAGGTCAGGACTCAAATATAAAAGGAACATAAAACAAAGCAGGATACTATTTTTAGCAATAATAGTCCCTTGTCCAGAGTGCACCTGAAGCTGGTGTAAGTACAATATGGACTGCTTACCTATTTTTTTTTCTTATGGTTGGTTTTGGGGTTTTTTTCATGTATTGTTAGATGAAAATTGTGGCTTAGTTTTGCAGCTAYATTGTGTGCAGCACTTCCTTCAGATTGAATTGGCTCACATTAACTGAGAAAACATTTTACAAATCTCTACTATGGACAGTCCAACAGAAACTGTTTTCAGAATCTAAAATATTTGGGCTGAAACAAACACCATTTGAGTTTMTGATTTCCATGGAAAAATGTCCTTGGGATGCACTAGTATGAAAAAAGGGCTGGTTCAAACTTCCCAGCAATACCTACCAAAGTTTTCCAAATCCAGGGATAAGAGAGTAGAGGAAAGAGGAGGTTCAGATTCTGTTCACATTTGGCTAAATAAAGCAAGGGGATGGGCAATTTTTCTTCACTGAGGAAATGCACCCACCTTTTCTTTAGGACTTGGGCAGAATGATTGCTATCTTGACTTTTGTACTTCCAGAAGAAATGTTTTTTTATTTCTGATACTAGATGGAGGGACTAAACCTTTCATCACACGTGTGTGAGAAAATCCTCATCAAAATACCAGAAATAAGTGGATAGTTTGTTCTCAGGGTAGTTTCTTCTCAGAAATGTAGATGCAGAAAACTTGGATATTACAGGAGTGTGGACAGATTTTTATATGTATGCCTGATTTGAAGTCTAGATACAGATTTTTTTTTGTTTCAAAGGCATTAGGAAATCAGCAGTACTCTGAGGGGAAGTCATGGGAGCATGTGCAGGGAAGGACTGTGRCAGAGAATTATCTCCTATGTATCAAGGACACAAGATTTTGGTAGTCTTTTGGGACTCATTCTCAGGAACAGAATTTGAGACAGAATGGGGAAACAATCTGTCCACCTAAATTGCTTTGCCAACTGAAACTGAATTTTCTGACCATCTTGTCTCAGTTTCTCAGTTTAGTATAAACCCTTTCTAGTTGACTCTTTCTAATAGCCCCTCTTTCTGCCCTCCCCCTCCTCACCATTATTTCCAGTCAAGTGTGGTCATACAGCCAGTACAGGAGCAGAGAAGTGTTTTAAGGTGAAGTTACTAACAGGCAAGTTTTTGTTGGTGCTATAACTGTTCCCATTTAATTAGAATTCTACAAAAGTTATTAGTTTTTCTTCATCATTCAGACTCCTAAGGAAATTTTAGACATCCAGTTACGTATTAAAGCAAAGCCTAGAAGAGAAATTGTCATGAAGCTTTAGAAATGTTGTGAAARAGAGGTTGTCTACTAGTTATGGGTATATGTTTGAAGCAGTATACAGYGTGTTCTTCCTTGTCATTGAGCAACATTTCATTTCTGTGGCTACACAGGACCATGGCTAGTGAATATAGGARCATTTCTCTCTGAAAGGCAGTACACCACAATCATTGGTGTCATTATCAATCAAATTTATCACAGCTCAGGTATGTTAGAATTGTCTTCTAAAAGTTGAGCACCTCTCCTATGAAGACAGTGTAAGGGAGTTGGGTTGTTCAGACTGGAGAAAACTCTGGGGAGACCTTAGAGCAGCAACCTAAAGAGAAAAGTGGAGATGGATTCTGTAAAATGGCGTGTAGTGATAGAACAAGGGGGAAGGGCTTTAAACTGCAAGAATATTTTATTTGCTATTGGGAAGTTTTTCTTCACTGACAGGGGTAAGACACTGGCACAGGTTGCCTATAGAAGTTGTAGTTGCCCCATTCCTGGGGTGGTTCAAGGCCAGATTGGATGGGGCTTTTGAGCAACAAGGCAAGGTGGAAGATGTCCCTGCCCATGGCAGGGGGATTGGAATCTGGTGATTTTTAAGGTCCCTTCCAACTCAAAAGCTCCTGTGATTCTATGAATTCTTAAATCTGCTGAAAATCAAGGCCTATTTATATACTTCACACATTATGGAAAAAAACTTGTATAGTTAGAAATTTGTGGCATGTKTGATTACTTAGCATTCACCTATTGTATGACTCTGCACTCCAAATTTCATCTTGCTATCTGATGTYCCCTAGTGAACTTGTGTAAAGAGGTTTTTTCATTACAGTATGAAGATTTAATGTCTAGAACTTTTGATATCTATCCTTTTCTTACCATTTGGCCACWGATTCACTGTGATCAAATTATCCCCTTATTAATTTTTAACTTTGGTTTTCTGTGAGCAAAAGGAGTGGGACTCTTTGAGTGTACCAGAGCAGACCATTTTACAGCCCTCAAATAATATTTGTTGATTTTATACAAACCATGTGCGGGTATTTCAGTAAGAATTCTTTGCAGAACTAATGAAAATGTCTTGTAGAATAATATATACAATTATTCCAAAAACCACGACTATTTTTTTTCTTAGCACTACCAGTCATTATATACTGTCTGACTAAACTGAACACATGAAAATATACATCTGACTCCTACACCATGATGACATTTTTATCCTTCTAGTGAAGAYTGATTTTTTTTCATTACTTTTATTTTCAGTCTCACTTCAGCCCAAGAAGTAAGAAAGTATTTTTTAGAAACTGTAATTAAGAAAGTATAGGGAGATTACGTGCAAAGAATTTGTTGCACATCATTTCTCTAAATATACTCTCTTAATGTTTTGCAAGTTATTTGTAAAACATTGATGACACATTACTTATTTTTCTGTGCATAAATATGTCCTCTTCTTTGTCATATAATCTCTTTGTTATATATTTCTGTTGTAAGAGCAATTTACTGGCTTTTAAGATAACTAGAAAACATCGTAAAAAGCATTAAATTAAAATAGAAAACATTAAAGACTTCAGCTGTCTTATATTTCTCTGAAAAAAATAGTCAGAAAGTCAAACCATAACTGAAAATTGATCTGCCCGACAACTTAAGTTTATCATTAAGTTTATTATTTAAACTGATAGATGTACTTATGAACACCACTTTCAAATTTTTAATAAGGGAATTTTTTTTTAAGAAGTCAGAGAAAAGCAGAGGAAAAGATGGGATATAAAGCATGTAAAGTAGGAAAAAGGAAWTATCTCTCCATCACAATTATTACAGAGATTCCAAAATGGTACWGGAGATATGTAGGTTCTGTCCAGGTATAGTGTATCCCKAGGACCTATTTTGTCAGTTATGTCSAAGATAAAGCAGTTCTGTTATACATATAAATTTACTATATCAGAAAATGTTTTAATCCATAGGATCAGATAGTGTTTCCACAGAGTCCTTTCAGTTTTGAATCAGAGTCAATACAGGTAAAAGAGGAGTCAATCAATATGGGTCAAACTCTAAATAAAACACAGACAGATGAGGGATTAGGAAACTCAAATACAACAATACTCACCCCAACAGATCTCCTCCTGTCAGTTCTCTCACATCAGGGTTTTCTGTGATTGTCCTACCTCTTCTGTCTACTGGCAGCTGACCAGCATAACTTTAACATTMAACTTTTTCATTAAAGCTTTTTTTAGCATTAAGCTTTTTTCTCACCATTTTCTGTTCTTTAAAATGCAATGAGTGTTCATTATTATGCAATTGGCACATGCCTGCATAGAACATACCTAATACACACTTGATCACAGAAGTTCTCAAACCTCTTTCAATTGGTTGAGTAAAGATTGTGTGATTTTTGTACTGTAGCTCTACTGTCAACTAACTGGTAATCCAGATTTTTTTTTCGTTTATGGCAGAAGCATTAATAGCAGGAGAGGCAAGAATAAAGCCACAGCAATAGTTCAAATGCTCTTTCTGTTCCTTGCAGTGTGCTTAATTCTTCACATCTGCTGTTGATTCCAGGTGAGAATTTCCAGATAAGGGTAAAAGCAAAGAGATGAGACACAGGACAGCTCTAGGGAAGGCAGAAGAGGCTTTGCTACAGGAAGGCGGACAAAGACTGGCAGTGAGAACAAGACTGAAGATTTCATTTCACTTAATGCAACAAATAGCTTGTGATTGTTAGCTATGATATGAGACAATTCCTTCCTTCTCTCAGCCACAGAAAATCAGCCTATTCTGGYCAGGCCACTATGTGTATGAGCTTAAAGGGAAATATTTCTTATTCCAGATAGGTTTATCATTATTCCCCATTAACATTATGTGACCCACTAAGCTTCAGGATCATCTTG
>NW_026623678.1:257619-273886 GCF_030028575.1 Malurus melanocephalus | reverse complement strand
AATACCAGGGACAGATCTCTCTATGTTTTATAGTTAGGGGGCATGAGGAGCACAAGGGAATTTAAAATTTAAAAAAGTGTTGTATGGTGACTGATAATCTCAGTTAACAAGTTTTTTGGCTATTCTTAGAGTTGTAATCCTTGAGGCAATTACTGTACTACATAGTTTGATGTGTGCTGCTGAATTTTAGGGARAACGGCTCACAGTGTTTTGCTTTTCTGACATATTTTCTTAAAGATGTTTAGGTGGGAGAGAAATATCATTTTAAAACATGTTGTTCTAGGCTCATTAAATCTTTTGAAGCCRGACATGAAGAAAACAAAACCTTAGAGACTATTAATGCTTTGGGATTTACTTAACAGCAGATTTTCACAATGAAATGCTAAACCAGTGTTATTTTTTTTTATCTGCCTTGCTTTGTGGGCCTTTTTTTTCCCCTCTCTTGAATTGTCTTTATCATGCCGATAAATTAGTTGTTTTAAATGAAAACTAACAGAGGGGAATAGACAGGTTGAGTGTGGAGCTTAGCTCAGATTGCTGAATGATTTGGGAGGCAAATCTTATTTATAGATACGCTTTATCCAAGTGCTTCATATTCAGAAGAAAGTAGCACTTTAAATATTTGAGATGGGGTTTGAGAGGTATGTAGGAAATACGAACACCCACTTGTACAAAAAAGGATTGCTGGTGATTATACTCTTAGCATGCAAATCTCTTATGCAGATCTGAAAATACCGTTTTGACATTCTGCAATATTGTAATCATCTTTTGATATTTTTAAAATGGTAAATCAACATATCATTTTTGGAAAAAAAGTTGAAACAATATGATGGCAATTACATACATCAGTCCAATGTTTTTTTGAGCACGTGGAGGTCCCTCTTTGGTATTATCTTTCTGTTTTCACTTTGCCTCTAATGATGATATCTTATGAAAAGATGGTGTGAATTAAATATCAGTGAGAGACAATGACAGTCATTAAAGGGGAATCAAATGTTTCAGAAAATGTTAGTGATCTGYGGTCTCCTATATCAAAAATGCTTTTCCAGAATACTGCTGTTGACAAACTRTCTAGAAAGATTTTCTGTTATAATAAGCTGGTGTGATCCAGATATTTTCCAAATTTGTTCTTCCTCTTTATCACAGTTACGTTAAAAATATTTTCTCCCACTTAATCTTTCTTTCACTTCCTTCCTGATTTTGGTTGTGCCTGTGACCATGCATTCTATGCCTCGTTTCTGCTAATGACCATGCTCTTCAGGCTGCTGCAGGCTCTGTTCCCACACCTGCCCATCCCTGCCCATGCTCCCCCACCCCACAGATCCATGAAGTGGTGTTGTGGCTCCCCCTTGGCAGACTCCCAGCTTTAGTGCAAGGCAGAAGTTACTGGGTCTTGCTTCAGGATTTAGAGAAACTAAACTCTTGCTCGTTATTGCAAGAGGCAGCTCCTGCCCGTGGCTGCTGAGCTCAGGGGAGGGGAGCTGTGCCGTTCACTCTCTCAGGGAGAGCTGTTGCTTCCCTCCATATCAATTCCTGGCAGCATTGACTGATTTCAGATCTCAGTGGGAGCTTTAAGGCAGAAGTAACTGCCTTTCAGTGTGCTGAGGGACTTCTCTGACTGGTCTTCCTCTGATAAAATCTTGTAGGTGGATTTTTCCTCCCTTGCCACTATTTACAGTACCCCTGTAAAAATATGGGGAAAAAATAGGTGTGGACATAGGTAGCATGCCTGTACCTGTACTGGGAATTGAGATGTGCTCTAAGATATGGCATGTAAGCAGCAACCTGCAAGATAAGGTAAGAAATAAACGTSAAAACTGGTAATTTCAGAAAAAAAAAATCTGCAATACCCTTGCTACCTAAAGGGTGTAGCAGGGGTAATAAGAATCATCAGTTAAACATAGTGACTGTAGGATGATTGCCAAGGTTAAACAAGGCACATGTTGGATTCCATCACCTGTGTCTCAAATGAATTTTGTTTTATATGGAAGGTATATTTAGAATTTTTAAAAAATCTGCTATGGGGGACTGAAAATTAAATTCCCCTTATGAAAAAATAGGTTTCTGTTTACAAAAAAATACRTGTGGCTGATGAGCAAACATCAGTGTGTGTTGATTCACCCTCAGCCCCCATAAGAGAGGCTTCCTCCAGAAAGTAGAAACTGAATCTTGTCCAAGTCCATCCTCTGCACATCCTCTGTGACTGTGGCTCTGCTTTGAACAATCACCCACAGACATTTTTATTAGCCTGGAGTCTTGGGGAAAAAAAAAAAAAAAAAAAAAAAAAAAAAAAAAAAAAGAAAGATTGGGAAAAAAAAAAAAAAAAAAAAAAAAAAGAGTAAATGAGTAAGGAATGTGAAAAACCATAGTTATCAAGGTAAATTCAAAATAGTCAGAATACTTTCAATGCAATAAATACAGTTTTTCAGTGGAATTATAAAAGCACAAGATGCCTCAAATGCAGGAAATCAAGATGAGCTGCAAACAAGTTGGTTGATAAGAACACATCTGTAAAGATTTTTGACTTTAACTATTAGATTTATGAAAATCTTCAGGTAGTTAAAGCCCAAGAGAGGAAGCTTGAATGCAAAGAGCCTGCAAGCAACATTCACTTAGTAGAAGGTGGCTGGATAAACATTCCTGTTTATTCTCAAATGAGAAATTTTTTACCTGTTGTTTCAGAGTGAAGAGTGACAGAGAACATTCGTGACTCTAAAGCAGCTTTGGAAAAGACACATATCCCAAAACATCCTGCTATTCCTCTGCACAGAGAATCTTCATAGTATGAGGAATACTATTTCTTCTCAGGATTTGAAATATCAAACATATTATGCCAGTATATGTCTCAATTATGCTCTTAAGGATATTGCATAAAATAGAAAATGCTACTGTAACATTTAAATGGCTAAATTTCTTTTTCTCATCCCTTTTAATTTTCACAAGTACTTTTCATCACCAATCATTTTCTAGTCCAGTAACTGGCAATTTTTATTCTCTCATCCCTACACCTCAAGAGAATAACAGCAAGGCTGATGAAAAGTATATATTGTAGTACTCAGACACTCTAAGTTCTGATACTGAGATTTCCATGAACTGCTTTTGAYCAATGATGGGATTGAGATTTCCAACTTAATTTGCTCTTCTACTGAGCACATTTCTGGAGGTCAGGAGGACAGGCCCTGTGCTGGAGACATGTTCTGACATGCAAAAAGAATCTGCCTGTGCCTCTTGACATGTCTGGGGCACCTGGGAGGCATAGAGTGATCCTTCAGATTGTGAGGAAAAGTCTCAATCTCATATTGTTGGTGTTGCTCGTTCTCATGTAGCCATAGAATAATAGGTTTTGCTGGAAGGGACCTTAAAGGTCAGTTAGTCCAATCTCTCTGCAATGAGCAGGGACAAATTCCATCAGATCATGTGCTGAGAGCCCAGTCCAGCCTGGCCTCAAAGCTTTCAGAGGTGGGGCATCCACCTCCTCYCTGTGTAACCTATTCCTGTGTTTCAACAACCTCATTGTAAAAATTCTTCCCTCTGTTTTGTCTAAATCTGCTTTCCCTTAGGTTAAACACATTACCTCTCGTCCTCTTGCAACAGAAAATAAGAGCCTGCACCCAGCTTTCTTTCTTATAGGGTCTGTTTCAGTTTTGAAAGGCCACTATAAGGCCTCAGGGGAKCCTTCTCTTCCTCAGTTTGAGCAAGCTCAAGGCTTTTCCAATAGGAGAGGTGGTCGAGCCCTCTGACAATCTTTGTAGCCCTTATCTGCCTCCAGTCCAATAGATTCRTGTTGTTCCTGACCAGTTAAGCAGAGACAAAAGGAAACAGTTTGATCAGTRTAAACACTTTTTGTTACAGACACTGAAGTGCAGTGCCCAGCCTCTTGTGTTCTTGAGCCAATTAAGTGCCCTGACGGTAACTTAAGCAGAAATCAGAAGTGGCAATGCTTTAGATTACCCTTAATCATTTACCTAGGGGAAGAAGGAAGTTTTCTTCCACATGTTAATTTCCTCTCCCAATGGTAACTGCTGCAGCTAGCTGTAGCATTTATTTGGTTACTGATCATTAATGATTATTTTCAAAGCTAGAAACTCATATTTTTATGTCTAATCCTTTCCAATCAATCTTCCGTTGAATCTGAAACGTCTTCATTTCTGTCAGTGTCTTCATTTCTGTAATTTGCTCTCATTTTCTGAAAGCAGAGCACTGAAAGCTTGGGAGAACCCACCTGACAAAATTTGCTAAGTGTCTATGCTTATAGACAGCTCGATTGGGAAGAATACTTCATTTGAAAGAAGAGAAAATTAGAGCAGCAAGATGAACAATAATTAAAAAACAAAGAGAGGCTTTGAAAATATTACTTTGSTGACTGAAAAATAATTCTGTTGATTCAAGAAAGAAAAAGAAATGTCTCTGAGAAAAAAATGAAAATATCATTAAGCTCATCAATTTTTTTTTTAAAATCTCTGGCTGATTTG
Organism: Malurus melanocephalus; assembly: GCF_030028575.1. Classification (NCBI taxonomy): domain Eukaryota; kingdom Metazoa; phylum Chordata; class Aves; order Passeriformes; family Maluridae; genus Malurus; species Malurus melanocephalus. Next base: position 269,414 of record NW_026623678.1, on the reverse strand, counting down.
TATGTTAATTAATAAAATTAATAAGCATAATTCTGAAACAAACATTTGCAATATGTAATTTTGTGATCTAGATAATGAAATAAACTTCATTTGTGTCAAACTGGAAAGTGTTATCTGTTAATGCTGTTACATCCGGCTGTTGACTGTGTGTATTTGTGCATATTGTATATAAAACAACTTGCCATTCTCAATTGTTACTTGTTACTGATATCTGATTTCTCCTTTACAAAGTGCAGCACATGAGATCTTTGCCCCTTCCTGGACCTTTTATAATGTATAAATAGACCAGGCGACTACAGACCTCATCTTTTCTGTTTGGGAAGAGTTAACTCAATGAAAGCATAGTGGTGACCAACTCAGGGATGCTTTCAATGGACCTTCCAGTAAAGGGAGAGACAAGAACTCATTAAAACAAGATAAGAGATGTAAAGGTGTATTTTTATAAAAATCTGAAAGCCAGGCTTTCTGGGAGGAACTTACTGGTTGTCTATCAATCTCCTGGAGAAACCTGTAAAACAGAGGTACTGAAATAGTGTCCTCAACTCTCCCACAAGTATTTGCAGATATTCCTGGGCTCTTTCAGCATCTTTGAACTAAACATTTAAAAAATTTTTACCCTTTTTCCTTAAAAAGCAGCTTTCTTTTAGGTAGCAATCATCTTCCCATCCCCAGTATTTTGTTTTGTTTTAAGGTGAAAATGCAGGCCTGTATATCTAATGGGATTGAATATACTCATGTTTAATGACAGGAGGATTATACAATTAGCATTAAAAGGTATATATATGTTRYATTTGGATSTATCTTTKATTATRTGTGTTRGAATTCTCAARCACACATTGTGTACATAAATGAGTRTGTAATGTAAACATACATAAAAATGTATTTAACACGTAGATTGAATCTTCAACATTTACATCATGGTTTACTCTGACACGGAAAAAGATTACATATGGATACTTTCCAGTAAAAAGTCTATTTATGACTCTTTGGAAATATGTTACTCAAAAATTAAACAAACTTAATTTTTAATTTAATATTTTCTGTTATTTTAGTTTTCTTCTACTTTCGACCCTGCCCTTTTTTTCTTTGAAAAAGAGGAGATTTTTTTTCTGTAGAAAATATAATAAAGCCAGAAGAAGATCAGTTTTCTCTCTTCTTATGTTTCTTTCAATCTTTCTYCTTTTGTCAACATGTCCCATGCTTAAAACTCAAATCATATTTATTGAAGTGATCCTAAAATAATTGTATTCAAAATGAGTTCAGAAAAAACAGATTCATCTAAAATTACTTTGCACTTTCAGTTCATCTGATTTCCACCACATTTCAAAAACTACGTAAGTTTTTGTAGGTCAGATGATGCAACTCAGAGTTCACACTTTCAGTTTTACTCTATTTGAGACAACTAAATACTTTATAGTCAAATATATTATTCTGTATTTTTTTCATGAAATCATTATAAATGTGTGCGGTCAAATTGTTCCAAACATCAGCAGTTTCYCAGAGTAGATTGGGCTTCAGTGTTGTTTAGGGTAGGTTTTCACAGMTTGCTTTTTTCTGAAGCTCTTAATATTTTGTTGTCTGCTTTCATTCACATGGTTCAGTGATCCTTCATATAATATAATTTTTTTGTTGTTTGTTGTCTTCTGTGGAAAGCTATTTAAGATTGAAAAATTTCTAGTTAATTTTTTTTCTACCCATTGAGTTTAGCAAAAAWAGGAGAGTTTGTGACAGTTTGTTACAATAGCTCCTTATCTAGCACACTATGTGTAACACAACATTTTCTTGCAAAGGTTTCAGTTAAGACATTTTGAGATTCATAGCCATCAGACAAAAAATATGCTCTTTATTTATGTCTTCTCTCTAAATAGTAGTTCCTACAGCTACATTTACTTGTCTACTTTTAAAGGTTTTTGGGTTTGTTTTTTTTTTGTTTTTTTTTTTCATTTTAATTGTGCTTTGTTTTCAGTAACAGTGCTGGAGATTCCATAGTGAACAGCAGTTTTTAACTTGTGCTCCTGTGTTATAACAACTAGGGGAAAAAAGATTCAAAATTGTGCCACCTGGACTACATTCCTGCTTCTCAGGGGTCTTGTTATGAGACAACTTAAAGCTTTACAGTAACTTTTGTACTATAATGTTCCATCATTYCCAGCTCTTCTACAAGGGAAGAGGTTAAAACTCACTGAAACACTTTGCCTCTTACACAGAAAGCACCAACTGAGCTCAGTATCTGTGAGGGCCAAAGCAATTGTTAATGCAGACATCTGTGCAGGTGGGGCTTTGTCTATTTCTGACATATCCACACCACATTTCAAAATCCCACCCCCAAACTGAGTAAATCTAAGATGCTGCAAATTTGGATGTCCCTTTTTTTGAGTGGTGACAGTAAAATAACTTGGTTTATTGTTAGTATTTTTTTTTTTACACATAAAATTTCCAGATGGTGTTGTCGTTTCACGCTGCTGGTGTAATCAGCATGACTCAGATTTGGGGCAAAAGTTTGTCTGTGTCACAAAGTGTCTTCTTATTACCTGATATGTAAAGACTTTTTTTTTTTTTTTTTTTTTTTTTTTTTAATTATTTTGTTGAGACAGGAAGCTACAGACCTACCAGTGATTTAGGACATAACTTTTTTTTTACAAAAATTTTCTCACTCTACATTCACAAAGAATTCATGAAGGAATAATTTTCTATATGTCAAAGTTACAGAAAATCTTTGGCATTTTTTGGATCACTGACCAAGCAAAGAACTTTGTGTCAGTTCATTTTTCATGTTTCTTGTATTCTTTGCTTGAAGACAATGGATCACTACTAATAGTGGTCCAAAATATATATTTTCCACATGAGAAAGAGACCCAGAAGAGCCTGACTTTGCGATAAAAAAAAATCATAGAAGTAGCAATCTGTAGCATGAGGATCTGWGTCAGCTTGAAGSGGKAGTAATCACARTTAATGGYCTACRATGGGAGAATAATTTATCTAGCAGRTTGTCATCTGATGGGCTTTCTACATATTCCAGTCTTGTGTGATATTTTAGGGGTCCTTGTGGCCTTAAGGCATATGTGATACCTGTCCAGTGGTTTCAGGAAGATTGGAAGACAGAGGAAGGATAATGGAAGAATCCATACTCAGATGTACCATGAACTCCTGTTGTTGCTAAATCGTCTGAAGAAGCTGAGCTCTCCTGAAAATTCAGTGATAAMTCCAAAGTATAATTGGTGGAAACTTGATATTTCCCCATCCTCTGTTTAAGCTATGTCCAGCATCTATTTTTCTTCCTCAAGCCTCTAATTTCTCACCAGAGCTCTGCTGACACAGACTGAATATTTGCGGAAGGTTTGTAAGGGCTTGCCACGCAAAAGTGCTCCTGGTGCATGCTCAGAGTGACAAGACTTGAAGGAGTTGATAACAAACTTTTTTTTCCAGATTACCCCTTCTGATTCAGTGGGAAAAACGGGCAACAGTTCCTTATAGATGAACTTATCATGGTTTTCAGCTTATTTGTTTTTTTTGGGGTTTTTTTCCAGAGTTTAGTGTATGCTTCCTGTATGTTATTCGACCASTGCTGAGGMAAGAGAATTGCTTGTGAATAAATTGGCTTTTWYTGTGCCACTGATCATAGGTACTTGATATAAACAAGGTMGTTTTTTTATAAAAAAACTAGGTACTTTTTTATAAACATCAAATAATTTTTGTCTAGAAGTCTCATTTAAACAATATTTAGACTATCTTCAAGATTAAAAAAATACATTAAATTATTTAAAAACAAACAAACAAAAAACTATTTGAAAATCAGAGATAATTCGGACTGGATTTTTCAATACTCTTTGCTATATTGAGCATTTGTATGTTAAAAAAAGATTCCTCTAAGTGGTGAAAGCATTAGTAGATGTTATCAGCTCTGAAAATCGAGCCTCATTGTTAAACAATCTAGAAAGTGAGGAAAGTGGGATGTGTAACTGTGAAAGGTACCAGTTACCTGTCTTCTCTAGAAGCAGGTCACYGTGGAAAACTCAAAAAGAGAGTTAAATTCAGGCATAGAAATCAAATTTCAAATGGTTCTCATGAATGTCCTCATGAGAATGCTTGTTCTTTGCCTGAAATTCCCTAAAATATCTGATAAAATATTTTCTTCAGCAACTAAAGAATAACTCCTTAAAAAAAAATTCAAGTTCAATTAAAAAATGGATCACTAAATATTCTAATTCACATGTCACTGGTCCCTAAAGTTCCGTAATTAAAAAGAATCGTATAAGTTCTATCTGACTACARCATAACCCATCAATTTTGAGCCATGAAATCCTGAAGGGAGTTTTATATTGGGCAGTTTTGCTTATTCTGTATAAACACTGACATCGMTATCTCTAATATTAAAACATTTATTAAAATGTCATTTATCATTCAGCTGAACTTTTTTTTTTTAAGGCACTTGGATATTTTCTCTAGTGCATTTGATTTAAAGATGTTTATTCCTATGAGCCATTARCATAAGTCTTGGTTACTAATGGGCTGGAAATTCTACTCCATCATCTTATGCTTTACAAGAATATCAGCCAGAATMTCTTTAAGTACATGCTAGGAACATTTATTAGAATCTTCCTGTCTCTGCATAATTTTAAAAAATAATTATTTTATTTTGTAAGTCTCCTCCTAGATTGGTAAGTTGTGGGTTTTTTTATTCTTCACAGACTTTAAAATCTGTGGGTTTACTGACCCCTATAACAATAATCTGGAGTTTTTGAGTTTTTAACTTTATGTATCCACTTTCTATGTTTCACAATATTTTAATAATTTATAATAACTATATAATAGGTATAAAACAGTTTATAACAAAATTATTGTCTAAAATCTCTTTGAGTGGAAAAAAATCTGCTTTCTACATAATCATAATAGTTTTAACCAATGTTGTGTCTTTATGGAACGATAGTTTTTAAACTTTCTACCTTGTTCTTTACAATGATCTTGTTTTCAATCAAACTTTTTAGTATCTTTTTTATTCTTGTTTTTCCAACCCTAACAACTTCTCCACAATAACTCTCTTCAGTCSTGGGAAACTATTATCTCTGAACCACCACAAATATTTTGGTTGAGGATTTTCCTCTGTATATATTTCACAAAAAAACCCATTTTGAATGCAATGATTCAATGAATCTTTACCAATAACACGAAATCTCAAGTATGCTTACTAACTTTTGGGCACAAATTGTACAACAACAACTTTTATTTGTAAAAATCATTATCTACACTTTTTAGCTACTCCAATGTTTTACTACTAACCTGTGTAGCACTTTCTGAATATCTGTTACATAATTCCTCCATAACAAGGCCTTGTTTATCTCCTGCTTCCAAGACTGTTGCTCCAGATACAACACAAGGAATTCTCTCCTTTCTTTTTTTGAATTATAACAAGCATTGACTACATAACTATCTGAATCTTCTAGTCCCTTTGCTCTTTTAATCATCATGTTATTCTTAAAAATGCTATGGAAGATTTCAATCTTCTAAGAAAACAAAATGTTCCACCAATTTTCAGTAATGGCTGTTATGGCAATTTTCTTATAATTCATTGGGGTTTCTGCAGCTTACACCTTTCCTTGGCTCTAAACACAAATGAAAATTTCTGCTAGGGTTAATTTTGTAACTTTCTGCCTCTCTCTGTCTTATTTATTGTTGCAGCTAATCTCCAGCTATGAATATTGGCTTTTGCAACTCAAGCCATTTGTTTTATGTGGTCTTCTCAGGAACCTAGATGAATTTTCAACAAAATCAAAATCTTCAGCTTCCCAGCGTTAACACAATAGGGTGAAATGGGAGGCAGGCTCTTTAGACTGCACTTCGTGCCATCCYAGGCAAGGAGATAAATCACACTTTTGAAATGTCTATATTTCTATTAGATACAAAGATATTGCAAACCGTGAAGCATACATTTGTYATCTTCTTTCTCAATTATTAAATTTGGGCATCTTGAATATCATATTTGAAGATGAACTTTACTCTTTCTTTTATTTTACTCCTGTGAATTTTTTCCAAACAGCAGAGGTAGCAAAAGTTATGAACTTCYGAGACGTTGCAAGTTGGGATTAAAGTCTCTAGAATATAATAATTTTTCAATTTATATTTTCAAGGATGAATTTTGTTTGTTTGAAATGAACATAAATTTCCAGAAGAACACATTATCTTTCCTGAGCAGAGCTTAATTTTAAATGAGCAATGTAATTAGATGATCTAATCTTAATAATTTTTAATAATTGCATTCTGTAATAGCCAACAATATTTATAATAAAACAACAGATATGATGAAAATCTCTTTATTTCTTCTGTAATTCTTAGAACAASTATTTGCATATTTTTTATGTTGCAAATACAGTTCTAATTTAGGTAAGAAAAGAAACACAGAAAAAATTGAAATTATGCTATTAAAACCATTTTAACAATTTTCTGAAGAATAGGAATGAAAAGTTGTGTTCAGAGGTCAAATAAATACCTCCTGAAAATTACATCCCAGCAGGAGCTTATTATTAACAGCTTTCCCCTGCAATTTCCAGTTTTTGACATGAGATATGGGTATGCACCTGAACTCAGAGCATCATGCTCTCATAAGAATCAATATGCTCAGTTTTAGTTTATTGGTCATATAATTTAATAAATCTGTTATCTTTAACTTACATTTATTTATAATATTACTTTTTAACTCATTGATTACTGGCAGCTTTGCCCGAGTTATTACGTCCAGTATGAACTTGTAGAATTGAAAACTCTAAGTAACTTAAAACATCTATTGTGACTAAAGTATTAAAAGTGCAGTGTCAAATCCAAAGGAGTTATAAAGAAATCCTGCTGGGAATTTGACACAAAGTGTTAATGAATCTAGCAGCGATTGTCACAGTATCTTGCACTTGTGGTTTGGGTATATTGTATTTCTATACCATACTTATATTCTTTCAAGTATCAGCTAACCTGGCTTCACAAAGACACTTTTATATATGCAACACCATTTGATATGTACATTTGCAGTCAGCAGAGCTAGGTTCAGCAGCAGCCAAAATTCYAGACCCTGTTCCTGTTTATTGTTCATGCCTTTAGTTACTCCTTATATTCACCAGAAGAACAACTTGTGTAGGTGTATGCTAGAGTGGGGATCTGATCCCGCTGGAAAAAAATTGTATTTAATTTTGATGGRTTATTTTTTAAATGCATCAGTTACACATTTTGATTACTGTAAGTCCTCAAATAAAAGCCTAGTATTAAGAAAGAAAGGAGTGTAAGTGTGGGATAGGAAGTGGGTTATGAATTGCTGAAATTAGTTTCAACAATGTTATTATGGAATGCTTAATATGGCTAAGTGGTTTATCAGGCCTATTGGAAAGCAAATAGGAGGTTTTGATAGATTATGGAGCAAAAGGGAGTACAAGACAGATGCCAGAAGAGCAAATGGGGAAAGAAAAGGAAGGGGGAGAAAATGCACACAAATGGATGAATCTGAAAAGCTGAGCATGACCCAGAAATGTGTGCTTGCAGCCCAGAAAGCCAACCACATTCTGGGATGCATCATAAGGGGGGTTGCAGTGGGTCGAGGGAGGTGATTCTACCCTTCTGCTCCGGTGAGGCCCTACCTGGAATACCRTGTCCAGCCMTGGAGTCCTCAGCACAGGAAAACCATGGACCTCTCAGAGTAGGTCCACGGAAGGGCTGGAGCACCCATCCCATGAGGAAAGGCTGAGAGAGTTGGGATTATTCACCCTGGAGAAGAGGAGAAGACCTTACGAAGACTTTCCAGTACATAAAGAAGGCCTACGAGAAAGATGGGAAATAATTTTTAGTARGGCCTGTAGTGATAGGACAATGGTTAAAGGTTTTAAATTAAAGGAAAGTAGATTCAGACTAGATAGGAGGAAGGAATYTTTTACAGTGAGGATGGTGAAACAGGTTACCCAGCAGCAAGGTAGATGTTCCATTCCTGGAAGTTCAAGGTCAGGTTGGATGAGACTCTGAGAAACCTGATCTAGTGGAAGACGTCTCTGCTTRTTGCAGGGGGTTGGACTAAATGGCCTTTAAATGTCTCTACCAACCCAAACCAAGATTCTGTGATTCTCAGCGATGCCTAAATAATGTTTTGCACAGCTGAAATAGTTCTGCATAATTTCCTCCCTTCCTTCCTCTTCCCAAGAGTTGTCGATGGAGAAACCATGAAGATGTGTGTCTGAAGCTCCCTGGATAAAAGATATCTGGTCCCTAGATTCCTGTTTGCAGACTCAAAATACAAGTCATTACACAGGTGAGGAGTGATATCCCTGTTCCTTGCTTCCCTAACCAGACTTAAAAATAAATTAAAACTTAAACAAATCCTTATTCTTGTGCATCACTATGATCTGTGATTTCAGAAAGAACTTGTGTGAAAAATCTATAAACAAAAAAAGAAAACAGATTTTGAAGGTAGAAATGTTTGAAACCTGCTTCATCATGGCGTTTGTTTTGAGTTATACTGCATGCATGTGTATACATTCATTTATGTGCAGGAGAAAAGCTTTTTCCTGTGTACTAGCAACCAAAGTATTGCTAAAGCTTTGTGTGCTTCATAACTCAGAGTTCAGAGCATACAATTTATACATGAGACATTCGTTTCATCCTTGCTCCTTGCATCTCATTTCCTGAGGCTTSAATGAATGTAAAAACAAGAAAACTGCTAACAGCCAAGGGCTGTAATCATGTCAGTTTTTATAAGCAAAGTAAGGTTGGGGCTCTTCAGTGCTGGCTGGAAGAACTTGAGGGAGAAARAAGGGCAGTAGAGCATATTCATGTATCGTTCCTAAACCTGCCAGTGCTATTTAATTTTCTAGATATAGCAGAAATATCTCACATTTATAACCTTAGAATTACAATTTTTATAAAGTTAAAGGCAAGCAATATCCAGGCAAGAAAAATTTGTGGAATTTATTCATGTTAAGTCCATGGTCAGATAAACATTGCTTGCTTTCTTTCATATGACTCATGTAATACTTTACTTAGTGATTAAGTGATATATGAAGCAGTATTAAATATATGTGTCTTTGAGATTCAACTTAAAATCTCAGTGCACATTTCAGTTTTGTACTAACTCATAATTTCTGACCTATTGACTATTTTAGGTCAATGGATATATTAGGATGTATTATCCATTTTACATAAAGGGAAATCAAATTTGAGAGGTCACTTCAAATGGTCATTTTGCCAGTGCTAGGCAGAGGTAGTARCTAGGCATGAAATGCCCTGGAAACRTTTTTTTKGGGATCAAAAGAAGTGTAACCCTGCACCCCATGACCTTTCAGATACATGCACGGCAGAGCCTTGCAAGTGAGAAATGGTTTGTGGATTTGTATGCTCACTGATACAGACTCATTAATATGTCCTGGACTCTGCTTAAGGTATCCAAGGCAGCATAAAAACCTGCATAAGGCTGCTTTTCTTTTTTTGCTAAGGTATCCAAGGCAGCATAAAAACCTGCATAAGACTGCTTTTCTTTTTGCTTTTTTTCCCCAAGTACTTTCCAGGGGACCACAATATTTTAAAAATAACCATATTACAGCACTAATTAGGATTGGGAAGCCATGAATGATGATAATGCCTGCATGGATGGCTACCAGCTGCCTTTGGTACCTATCATGGACAGATGTTTTARCAGGGCCTGTTGCAGTCGGACAAGGGGTAATGATTTTAAACTAAAAAAAGGAAAATTCAGGCTAGATAGAAGGAAGAAACTTTTTACAATGAGGGTGTTGAAACACTGGAACAGGTTTCTCAGGTGGCAGATGACTCATCTGCCAAAAAAAACCACAGATCCCTGGAAACATTTGAGGTCACRTTCGGTGAGCAACCTGATCTAGTTGTAGATGTCCTTGCTCGTTGCAGAGGTGTKGGGGTAGAKRATTCTTTRAAGGTCCCCTCCAACCCAAATTATTGTATGAATCCATCAGAAATCCTGGGTTTGCCAGGATTATTTCTCCAGTCAGACACCTGGACCCAGTGGGCAGCACATGCCCCCAGCCCTTCTGAGGTAAGCATGCTGGAATTTGTGAGAATTCACAAAGTGTGCAGAATGCACAATGTGTGCAGAATGCTGTGYTCATGGAGCGATGCAATCCTGTGGCATTGTGTGCCCTTGTTTTACTTGCTAAATAGAGCTGCATGTTRGACAGATTTGCATGATGTTGTAATGATAGACCCTTTGATTCTGAACTCATGCAAAATAGCGAGCTGAGGCTTAGCTCCACATGATTTGAGTTTCTCAATTCAAATGTATGCTACTTGCATACATTTTGTGCATTCAGTAGGTAAAGGAGTGCATTGAGACAATCTGGCACCTTTACATATWGGCAGTTATCATTAAATGATGTTAATGATTTATTTCTCTTAAGGATTAATTGATTTGGATTGTTTTAAGGTGTCTTGTTTCAACATTTCAAAGTGTCTCCTTCCATTGTCTGCTGGAGTTGTGTAATGTATTGATTAGCTTACAAGATTTGAGGAAAATGGGATAAATGGACCAGAAAAGAATTAAAAAATTAGATGAAATAATAAAATTTGCAAAGCAAATGCAAAAAAAAAATGTCCCATATGGACTAATCTGAAACTGCCAAAACTTCAAGGTGGAAATAGYAAATTTCATTTGAACTACAGTTCACTGAAGTGATGCTAATGCTAATATTTAATCCTAATGAAAATCACAGTCTCGGGGTACATTCWAACTCAGTGGCAAAGCCATGAGTACCTCAGTGCCCCTGTGGAGGCTTTCCTTACTCCGTGCTTGGGAGAGCTGGGTGTGAATCTGTCTCACTGGAAACACTTGCAAAATACCCTTTCAGGTCAGCACTTGGGGCAGCCCTGGCAGAACCTCAACCTAACAAGCTTGGTGACCTTTCTGTGCTTGAACATATCACAATGCATACTTAAATGCCTCCAGAAGGTCACTTCTGCCAGGGGGTGAGTCAAACATCTGTCAAAAATGACCCAAAATACATGGGTATTAGGAGAACCAGCAGGGTCTGAGTCTGTAGCCTAAGGGATAGATGACTCAACTGAAAATATCCTWGTTCCTTTCCAGATCTTGCTCCAGAATGCTAGTTTTTCTGCTTTTGGCATCTGATGTGAAAGCACTTGCATAATTTTTGCATTGCTTTCTATTTGCACCTTTTAGCAAGCGAACTGGTAGAATATATTTTAAAATAAAAGGCAAAATTGAATTCTTCAAGATTTTAAAAGAACTTGAAAGATACCATTTCACAGCATGCATAGGAAAACATTTTGGTTTGTATGGGGAATTTTTGGGCTTGTGGTTRAGTTTCTTTTTCTTTTTGGGAGTTTGTTGGTCATGGTTTTGAGGGGAGTTTTTTCCTCCTTCAGAATTTTAAGAGCTTTCTCACATTTTCTCTTTGATTTTGTTTGCCAAGTCTTGTGCTACTCATCCACTCAGAGCAAGTAGTACAAGGGTTTCTTGAAAAATAAAATCTGCAAACAGTGAGAACCACATTCCATTGCTCTAGTCCCTTAACATTTCATCCACTTAAACTTTCTCCATGGAGATCAACGAAAGTTGCTGAATCAACAACTGGTGTAGTTACAGCAGGTCTCACATTGCATAGGATCTCTTATTTTTTTGGCTACGTGGAGAGAATGTGTGAAATGCAATCCAAATAGTATCAGAAATGTCTCTGCCTTCAACAAATTACCAGTTTACCAAGGAGCGCCTTTACACTTCCATATGAAACATAAATCTTTGTTTCAACTTTTGGCAGTTACTGATCTTTGTTTAAATACATTAA
>NW_026623678.1:232261-257503 GCF_030028575.1 Malurus melanocephalus | reverse complement strand
TAAGTCTAGAATCATCATGCCTACTGCTTGAGTATTCATTCATTTAGATTTTACATACAGCTTTTTTCAATTGAAAGAAAATCAAAATTTTGAACTTGTATCAAGAAAATATTTCAACTGGAAACATGGCATAAAAAATAAGCAATTTACCAGGTAAGCAGATATGTAYCACTATTCCTATTTAGTAGATGAAAAAATATGGTCTGAATTGATACTAACATCAGCTCTTATAACATTTTGGGGCAATCTGGATACAAACTCTGAATCTGAAAACAAAAAATTTTGCTCATAAATCACAGATCACACTTGCGGTTTCTTTATTTGGTGCTTTAGTATTTTTTTTTTAATTTATAAATGCTCTCATTTTCAAGGGTCTGTGACTGCATGATTTAAACATATGTAAAATATAGTTTGGAAAGCATAATACAAATTTACATTTCTTAGCACATGTCGGTGATTGAAACCTGTGTGATTTATATTCCTACTGTTTCAAGAATACTGTGGTAACACGTTGGCATATAATATTGTACTTAGATTAAATGAAAGCCTAAATCTACACTCATAAATCAAATAGCACCCAGGAATTTTCAGAGACATCAGGACAAGATTATTTGTATATAAAAAAAAAATGTTACTAATCCTTTGCCCATGCCATTTAGCAAACACTTGGATAATTCCCAATCACAGTTCAAGATGTAAAATATATTAGAAACTGTTCCTGCTATGCAGTTTTCAAGTTTCATAATGTTCATGGGCACCTTTTAGTCTCTTCTTTAGAACAACTACTTTTCTTGACCCAAAATCTTGATCCAGAATATACCCACCATTTATACTCCAGAGTCTGTTTTTTAAAAAAAATTATGTCACTGAGGACATTTCAAGTTTCAGGACATCTATTTCTACTTAGAAATCACTTTATTCATGTGTAGATGACTCATAGAATTTTGACGAGAGAAATACTTTACAACTATTTTTCTTGTTTTTCTATTCTCTCAAGTAATTTTAAAAGCTGAAATAATTGGTAATAGATTTGCTATTGTGCTCATGGAGCGATGCATTGCTTTCCGTTTTTGTCTTCCATAAACACTTTTTTTTTTTGTTTTGTTTTGTTTTGTTTTGTCTTACTTATAAGTGAAAGGAGAATCTTGAATACTTCCTAAAGGCCACACTTGGAAACCAAATTATTGAGTACTTACTTGCATAAGCGTTCCCATGACAGGTCAAAGAACTCAGCCTAAGTTAGTCAAGTGCTGCATGTTAAGTGACTGTAAGGAGACTTCAGTATATTACTAAGTGGTCCTTTAAGAAGACTAATTTTGTTAAGGGAATGAGAGTAATATCTTAATGTATTAAGGAATGAGATCTAGTAGTTAATCTACCAGATGAATAAAAAAATTGGTTAGCATTTACCTTTCCTCTGTAAAGAAAATATACCAGAAATTATCTTCTCTGCAACAGTTGTTAAAATCACATATTGGGGAAGGCAGTGAGGGCTGGTTTTAAGCACAATTCTAATCCGAATGTCACCATCGGTATTGTTTTCAGGTGTTTTTAATAACAAAGTTTTGGTTGTTCTAACCTTCCTAGAAATCACCAGGAATAAATGTGTTAAGTGCCACATAAAATGCTTATGCACATCTTCAATCCTGTTTTCTTCAGTGAAAGCACAAGAGAAGGCAGAATTTTTGCCTGCTGTAGAAAACTGACAATTTATGCGTAAGCGAAATGAGAAGTGACTTTAATTTCTGACAACAGGATGTTATCTGATAATTCTCAGGAATCAAATTTGTCAACTGAAAGGAGACACCTTTTTTTGAGTATGTCTGATTATGTAGGTCTACACTGGAAACAAACTGGCTGATGCAACATTTAAAAGTGCACAGGTGATTTCCAGCAATCTGAAGTTRACAGAGCATTTGTTGATAGATTTTGCTCTGAAAATTTCAATACTTATGTTGGCACACAGGTTATGGACATTATAGACCATCCTTCACATTTTTTTATTTGATCCTGACTCCACCTAGGGAGAAGCACTACATGACCTTTTCAAGTCCCACGAAATATTACAATTCCTTTAAGTCTCTATTTCAGTGATCTAAATGTTGCAAGTTTACCTTGGTATTACCATGGGTTCTGTTTARCAGATTGACAATTTTAAAAGGTACCACATAAATGTGCATTGATATCTATGAACTAGCTAAAAGAAATCAGGATTTTTGAAGGGTARTAAAGATCTTAACACTGATTTAGAATTACCAAAACCAGATTTGGAATGACASTTTTGCCTTTTCCTCCTTTTATGCACCAATCTGTCAGTTTTGTTCAGCAGAATCCTGACATGGCACTGTGTGAAAATATATATTTGTCATGTTTTTTGTGGCACCAGCAATGAAGTAAATTTAGCTTTTATTTTTTTGCAAGTAAAACGCTTAACACAGATCCACGGGGGAGCTATGCAGTCATAAGCAGAAATGATCCATGGTGTTTTAGGAAAATAAGAAATATTAGCAGAGTTAATAAACAAAACTGTTCCACATCCTAGTCTTTTACAGTGCCTACCCAGTGATGTTTTATGATATATATTTATTAGCTATTTATGATATATTTCCAAGGTTTGACTAGGGGCAGGCAGGCTAGTCAAGAAAATCACAGCAAATAATTTTGGTACTTGCAGCTGCTGATGTATAAGGTTTGCAGTACGTATTTGTCTGAAGTAATTTTTGTAAATTCTGTGATTTTTGCCTTATCTGAAGAAAGACAGCATTTTTTAGCTTAAATGAGAAAAAGCCTACTGATAGGACTTTTTTTTTTTGTTGGGTTTTATTGGGGGGTTTTTTGGGGTTTTTTTTTTTTTTTTTTTTTGTTTTGTTTTGTTTTGTTGGTTGGTCCATTCTTTTTTAAAATTATTTCATATCTTGGCCAGAAAAAGGGAGCTAGAATCAACGCCTTTAACAAATCAAGGCCAGCAATTTCCCAGTTCTTGGAAAGGCAGTTATGCCTTGTGCTTGGCCTGTTTTTCTCTAGCAATCAGATTTCAACTCAGATCATCACAAATAATTGAAGMTTTATTTTCCAGCATTACTTTCTCCCCTTTGTTTGGTTTCATTTTGGTTTGTCCTGAGGACGCTGGCTCAAACTTCAGTAACAACTACAGTACCTGCAACCATTCATCTCAGCTTCTTTCTGCTAAAAGAACAATGAAATCTTCAATGTTGAATACCTTTTAAAAACTTAACAGAAAATGTCCTTAGAAACAGAAAGATGCAAGGCCTTGGGATAAAAGATGACATCACAGGTCTAGACTTGAACTGTCACACCCCTTTCACTGCTACTTGTAGCATAATAGCAAAATCCTGCCAACTGCACTGATTGAACTCCATCAAAATGGCCACTCTTCAGATATATATATGTTTTAGGTTTATGCTTTTTAAAACTATTATTTTATAAGTCTCTTTTCTAAATATTGACAAACCCAAAAGTGTAATAAACTAAACCTAAAAGGTTTATGTCATTCCTTTGAAACCACCCTCTTTTGTCTTTGCTCACACAGACATATGTTGATGTCTATGTTTGCATCTGCATGGAGATGTACAGCTGAAAAAATGTGCAATATTTTCTGCTAGGATGTGAGATCTAAGCAAGAATGGCAGCTCTGCCTTCCTCTGGAAATTAACCTRCAACAGGAGATACAGAATCCCTAATACTGTGTAATAATAGCTGTATTCCCCTAGCTCAAGCTGCTGAGGCGAGTGTTCTTGGATAACAGGGTCATGCCATCTGTTCTCAATGGTATCAGTAGCAAGTTAGAGAAATAAGCCTGTGTATGTCAGAAATGGCCTTAAAGTGTTATAAACTGTTGGTGCTGCATTTTGACTCCTACACAATCCCTAGTGGCATGGTGTTGGTAATACATAGCTTTGTGTTCTCAAGAACTGAATTGTAACTGCAGAAACTGAAGAGAAGAATTCAGTCAGAAGACCCCTAATGAAAATTGATTGTAGAGACTGGAGGATAGAGATATAGTATACCCATTCAGCAGGAAACCTAGCTGTAGTCATTTTTTTCCCCTTTTTCATATAACTTATAGGCCAGAAACAAAGATAAACCCAGGTCCCTGGATCCAGAGGAAAACTAATACTCTATTTAGTGTGCCAAATTTTCTGCTGGTATATCTTGATATATCTCAATTGACTTTAATAGAGCTCAGCCATTTTTCACTAGCCAGGAATTCGGTCTATTGTAGCAGGAAATGTTCTTACTGAACTTTCTATATGCTTTAAGTTTTTTTTTCTTCTCTATTATTGGAATTGACATATACTTTTATGAAAGTCTAGGGAAAGTTTTGTGGTAAAAGGATACCAGTTTTCTGATTAGTCTCATGAAAGAGACAAATCTCCTTTAAATTTTTTTTTGGATATTTTTAATACATGTTAAATGGAATTGGTGTGTTGGCCAAAGTTTTAAAAGTGTTTTAAGGGATGTAGCTCTGAATGTTCATGAATTCTGCTCTCTCCTTCGAAATCAATGTTAAAGTTTATTTACCTGTCTCAAAGGGAAGCGTGGCAATGTCTTTAATGTCTAGATACATTGCTTRTGATTATCTAGGTGATACTGGATATAGTTTTTCCATAATAACGCCTCACAATAGTAAATTCCTGACCAGATAAAAAACAAAGAAGTACCGAATACGCTGTACTACTGTAAAGATTACAGAACCAACCTTTAGAAATAGACTCCTTAGTATGTGTGTTTTGTGCAATGTGTGAAAGCCATCAAGGAGTTTGAATTGATTAGAATTGTTATAAAGTTATGGGGTTTTTTTTATACCTGCATGAAATTGTCTAC
This sequence comes from Malurus melanocephalus, assembly GCF_030028575.1. NCBI lineage: Eukaryota > Metazoa > Chordata > Aves > Passeriformes > Maluridae > Malurus > Malurus melanocephalus. Next base: position 252,658 of record NW_026623678.1, on the reverse strand, counting down.
CTTTTTGACTTTCATAAATTTTAAAGAGAAGAAATACTTGAATATGCTGGTAGGTAGAAGAACATATTCCTGTGTAGGTGGGCAGTACATGCATAAGAAAGACCTCTAGCAGTGGAGTAGTGATAAGAAGCCAAATATACTCCTGTAGGTGGGGTGGGCTGAATCAATAGAACAAGAGAAGACAATTGGACTGAGAGCATCCAGTGTTCTGAAAATATGAAAAAAGCAATTTTGTGTTGTATTTCCAGAAGGAAAAAAAAAATGGGATGATTGCATACTTATCCAATAAATTTTGCGTATTTATTTGTGGAAAATAGATTGTCTGTGGCTCTTGGTTTAGCTGACAAAATACTTAATAGAACTTTTTTTTTTTTTTTTTTTTAATGTTCAGCACTGAGTTTCCACTTGAGGTGGGAGTATTTACAGAATTTCTGACAAGTCTGGACTACATTTCATGCTTAAGAATGGTGTGAAACATCCAAAGATTTTTAAATAAACAGTCAAATGAAAAAGCAGCTCATTAGTGTATCTACACACTTTAGGCAATTCTCAGTCACCAGTTGAAAGTGAGGTTTCAGKATCATTGTTTTTGACACAAATGCTCTTCAATTATAATTTGTTTGTTTTCACTCAATGAAGATCTTTTCCTTCTTTTTAGCTGGAAATGGTGAGGAATTTGTGCATAACTAGAAAGGAAATCTTTCTTGGAGGACTAGCTTTCCTCAGAAGTTAATAAACCTCCTTTAGATGTCAAAAAAAGAGAAAGTGTTCTTTCATTTGTAATTGTCCATCCAAAAAATTTAATCTTAAACTATGAATATCTTTAAAACTTAAAAAGTCGAGGCACGTAAGTAACTCTCAAAGCCTGCCACTTTGAGCAAAAGAAGGTAAAAATTGTTGAAATTGGAAGGAACAGGAGTACAGATATTTTGTTATTCAGAAACTAGAAAAGGGTGATTAACTTTCTACTACAACRTGGGAAAGTCTAGTTTGTTGTGGAGGACAATAAAGGAAGTAAAAAAGGCTTTGAGTAGTCTAAGGCAGAAGTCTAGAAGGAGAATTTGTGCTAACATGATCAAGGTTAAAATAATGACATCTCTGTAGCATAAAGTTGTGTGGTGGAAAAGATAAAAAATTGTTACTGATTGAGCAGTGGATTTTGTCTTACCAGGAAATTATTACTAATGTGAGGGAAGAGATTGGAGGTTGTTTACAGTCAGATTGTCTGGCTTTTTTTTTTTCATGTAAACAGAGTCAACTTTAGCATCTGAATCAAATTAAAAAAAGAACCTTGTTTTGCAGAGTTGAATTTATTGAAGATATTGATTAAATTCAGGGTTGTTTTGGAAATGTATACAAGCTAAGTATGGTTTTCTGTAGACATGTTGTAATACTTAGTGACAGCTAAGCATCATGGTGAGTGGCATGTTAGAAAARTTGGAGATAAATGGATTGCTGTAGGGATGCACAAACTATTAGTCGAGCACAAGAATATTGACAGAGTGCATCTAGATTAATGTTCAAGCAGACATCTTTCTTCTATCCCCTTTTCCTCAAGGTCTGGCATCTAGCATTCCCTCTTCACAGAATCACAGAACCAATTTAGGCTGCAGAAGACCTCTGAGGTCATGGAGCCCAACCTATGACCATGTCAACCAGACCCTGGCACTGAGGGCCATGGGCAGTCTATCCTTAAACATCTCCAGGCCTCGCCAGCTCGTTGCAATATCTAATTGCCCTTTCTGTGAAGATTTTCCTTTTAAAGCCTAACCTAAACTTCCCCTGGTTCAAACAGAGTTTAATAYTCTGTCTTCTTGTCCTATTGCTGTTGCCTCCTCATATGATTTGTGCACCAGACCCTTCAGCAGATTCTTTGCTTTTCTCTGGACCYGCTCCAGCCTGTCAATGTCTTTCCTGGCTTGAGGGGCCCAGAAATGGACACAGGGCTTGAGGTGCAACCTCATAGTGCTGAGTGAAGTGCAAAAATAAGGCAAGTGATGGACACACTCTTCCTGATACAAGCCAGGATGCCATTGGCCTTCTTAGCCACCTGAGCACAGGACTGGCTCATGTTCAGCTGGCTGCCAGCCAATGCTCCCAGGTCCCTTTCTGCTGGGACACTTTTCAGGCACTCTTCCTCCAGCCTATGGCTCTGCATGAGGTTATTGTGGGCAAAGGTAGCACTTGGCACTCAGTCTTGTTGAACTTCATGCAGTTGGTGTCTGTCCATCCATCCAGATCCTTCTGCAGAGCCTTCCTGCCCTCCAGCAGGTGGACACTCCCACACAAATTGGCGTTGTCCACAAATTGACTCATGTTAGATTCAATCCCCTCATCAGATAATCAATAAAGGTATTGGACAATTCCTCCTCCCTTGACTTGTCCCGTGGAAGGGTCTCAGAGCTCATGAACAAGATTGCTSCTGTAGGTACTTAAATCAGAAGATGTACTGCAGGACCACATGTAAAACCATCCAACTGCTGAGTGCCCACACCCCAGATCAGACTAAAGCTATGCCAAAGTAACTCCCCCTCATTATCAGCTGTTTCACTGTGCAGATTCACTCCTGTTTGGCTGTACTACACGTTAATGTAGACCACACTCAACCATCGGCTTCACAATGTGCCATATGCTTCTCTTTCACCACYCAGAAACGGATGAAACATGATTTATACAGATCAGAGGGAAAAGAGAGTAAATCAGGATGAAGTCATTCAGTTATAAATGTTTCATGCTAACAAAAATATTTATACCMAGTGAATCCTTGTAGTAATATCAAAACAATTTAAAACATCGTCTTGTATCTGAAAATCTTTTCTTCATGCAGCAGAAGCAGATATTTTATAAGTCCTAACAAGCATCTATAGGTCTACAAACACGTGAGTTTATATAAACACAAGAAAATATTCAAGATTCTGTAATATGGTACAAATGCCAAATTATAACAAAATTTAAAGTTAATTAGATAGTTAGTATAGCGCACTGAAGGATTTTTTTCTTTTCAGTGCAGCAGAAATACCGGCTGTGCAGTGCTGTGTATGATTTATTTATAGGCTGCTAATGAAGACATATCTAATCATCATAATTAATTGGTATTTTAGTGCTTTGGGGCCTAATCACAGAAAATTTCATATGTTGGCTCAAGCAGATCTTAGCTGTGAGGCAAAAATTCATAAGAAATCTTGATTTTTTTGGTTAAGGTTTGCTTTTCCATTGAGCTTAATTATTGTGTGGTGATTGTAATTAAACCTCAAAACACAGCATATATTGAAATGTGAAAATGAGCTAGGAGAGAATGATTTGCAGAAATGATGTTACACAATAACCATTTCCTATTTGCTGTGTGAATTTGCTTTAGTCAAGTCTGATATTAACCCTCTTTTATCAGCATAACATCAGTAAAACAGTCCACTATTTTTCATAACTATCCACACAATTTCCTGATATTTCTTATTATTTTGTATTCCAAACTCACACATACAAAAAAAAAACCCCATAAAACATCATTTAGGTCTGGAAACTTGCTGTTCACTTGCCTGTTCATRTGCTATTGCCTGTGTTCCCCATCACTAATAGTCTATAGATATTTATTACGAGTTAATAGTAATAGTCTGGTTTCATTTTAACTGCTAGAAATAAAATACTTTTTATTTCATATGAGAACAATTCTTCACAGGTATTATAGAATTAATCTATGTTCTCAGTTTTTAATAAATGTGTACATATAAATGCACATAGTGTAAAATGGAAATGTATATATATATATATATATATATATATATATATATGTGTGTGTGTGTGTGTATATATATACATACTCCTCAGTTCCATGAATATAACTCCTTGTTCCATTTTTCGGATATGACTGATGAATATACCATTTCATAGCCATGAAATGAATACTTCCACCTTCCTGTGTTGTCAATGATGTGGGTATGATAGGCCTTCATTATAGCAGCAATAGCACTTTCATTTTTGGCTAAAATAGCTGTTCCAAAAAGTAACTGCAATAATCATCTTCCATCTTGCCAGATATTGACTACTGGGCTAGAGGAACTGTATGCTCTTTGTGAATGTGCACTGTAATATAGAAAGTAATAGATTGTTTTGCTTTTTTTATTTTTCTTTTATTTCTCTATTTTTAAATAATTAAACTCTTATGTCTCTGCTAAATATACTAACCTGTATTTGTGTTATGAGTGGTATGTAACAAAATAATTCTACTAGATTCTTCCTTCGACGATTATCCCTCAGCCTTTGTCAGTTTTTATTTTCTCCATATTCCAGAAATGGCAATTTTATTTAACAGTTTCTCAGTGTATATCTCACGTCTCCATTACATCTCATGAATCTGAATTTTCAAGGATGACATTTTCCCAAGCGCTTGTGATTGGCATAGGTTGTCTGTTTTCAAACGCTGGGAAGCAGTCTTGATAGCTGTAAAACACTTTGTCCTGTTTTGAGTGTTCATGAATATATTGTCAAAAGTGGCACACAGTGTAAGGAATCTGGCAGAAACCCCTATGTAAGGAATCCTGGAACCTGAACTCGAGACCCTCTCGTCCCAAAGCACTGACATTATGAATTGTATGAAAGAAGAATGTCCATTAGTTGTTAATTCTACCAGCAGCAATTCTTATGAACCATTTCTAGGCTTCCAGATGAGGCAAAGGTCATTAAATACTTCCCTTACTTCCAGTAAAGTGCCCGAACTCAAACAAACYGATACAAAGATGTTCCAGTGCAGTGCTTAAATGGCATGCATACCATTCCAGCAAGTGCACTTTAAGGGTATCATATGAAGCTAATTAGGTTGCCCTATGAGTAATCTATCTCTGCTTGGACTTAAACAACTGGTTTCCTATTACAAAAGAAATAACTTTATTTCTCCTGTTCAAGGAGAAACAATTTTAGCTATTTTTSAGTGTTCCATCTGAGTTCCAAGATAAAATTATTTGAACCATTAAGTACCAGTGTTACTCCATTCTTCAAGAGGAGGAATGGGAAAAGACTGCATGATTTAGCTGAGCCTAYCAGGAGAACAAAAAAACCCCACACAAAAACAAAAAAMCAAAACRAAAAAAATGAAACCCAAACCATGACAAAAAAGAGAAAACAAACACACCACAACCACAGGGACACAGTTAAAAGTAGCAACACTTATATCATCCTTTCAGGTTGTAGACATGCACTGGTAAGGCCATTAATACTACAGTTTATAACAGATGGCCATTTCTGCTTGGACATACACATACATCATCAAATTTCCCTTTGAGTTTCACCCTCTTTAATTCCCACTGAAGTCAATAGGAGTTTCATCTGTGTAAAGAAGAGGAGAAATGGACCTGCAGGGATATTTTTCCTTTGTCTTAAGTGATGTATTGCTAAAAGTAGGGATTAACACAGAAAGGAAAAATGTCATCGGGACTAGCTCACAAAGAATTTTGTTTAAATCCTTGTGAGATAAAAGTCAATTGATATTTAACTTTCTGAAGGTTAAAACCAAAAAGTTCTCTAATGAAACCAGGAGTGAGAAAATTGTCAATAGATATTCTATATCTACCTTCTTTTGTCTGATGTTATAKGCTTTGATGATCCACAAACATCCAGGGTCCATTATCTATTTTTATGCCCTTCAGAATACAAGGACAGTCAAATTGAGTRTATCTGGCCAGGAATCTGAGGAAATTATAAATTTTGAGAGGAAGTCTTCTGATCATCTTTTTTTTGCTGTTTAAACCAAATCGCCATCAATAAAAAACCACACAAAGCCTCACAAAACTCTGAAAGAACTGTCTTTTGAAGAGAACATAACTTCAGCTTTAGATGATTCTATAGAATGCTTTTAATTTTKAACTAGCTTAGAGACACAGGAAGAGATCTATTATTTCATGCATAGTTTACTTACCAGCGTCATAAAGGCAGAAATATTCCCCTGTGGAATTTGATATACGRTGATCAGGGCTGTAAACCTATTCTGACTAATCATGTTTATTCTGATTGATTGAGCTAATTGAAAAACAGTACAGATATTCCCTGTAGGTGCATTTTTCTCATATTATATTTGTATGATAATAAAAAAAGGATGTTTTCAATTCTCAAAAAAATAATTATCTTGGTTCTTCTTAGCCTACCAGAACAGATTGTATGTCTGAATATTATTAGTCTAACAGGTAAGCAATCTGTTTTCAGAGTTTGACCATACCAAATTTAACCATTCAATGGCCCAAATATGTATTTGGAATGTCATTCTTAATGTCAGTAACTCTATTGTCATTCTTAATGACAATAAATGTGTTTTGGTTTTTTTTTTTCCCCTGAGTGATGCTATCTGTATCTACTTTGACAACGTTGCATGACCACAAAAATTGTTCTCAGCCTTCTCATCAGGATCACCACTCACCTCATACATTTAGTGACGTTACCTAGTCCATTTGCTTGACTCTCAGAGTATGCTGAAAGGCCTGATAAAAACCTCACACTTCACTTATCTTTGTTACAGTGACCATCACGCTTATGATAGCTATGCATCCATCCAGAGAAATGAGGAAAAAGCTTGAAATAACCTTTCATGATGAAGCAAAGAAATGCAAGCTGAAATATTAGCCTTAACTCTACGACTGGTATAATGACTTCCTGAGAAAGAGCACAGCATTGCTTTCTCCTAAATAAGATACTGCAATACTGAAATTTATTCTTTTATAGAAGAAAAAAAAAAGAAGAAAAAAAAAAGAGAGAGAAAAAAATGGAGGTTGGCTTTTCTTAGGTTGCCTTCGGTGTCCAATATAGAGGTGAATGAACTTAYAAATTTTAAAGGCAAGAGAAAATGAGCATCAGAACTTTTGGAAGATTATTTAGCATGTACCTCACTACATTTTCGATTTCAGGTTTAAGATATTTTATAAATAGTTTGTCACATAAAATTTTTACTACTATGTCTTCATATTTTGATAAAATGTAAGGTATAGAAAGATGTTTAAAATACTAAAAAAAAAAAAAAAAAAAAAAAAAAAAAACAAAAAACAAAAAACCAAAAAAACCCCAACTCAAAGTGTTAAATCTAACATCCAGGAACTACAGTAACTTAAAGGGAAGATAACTGACTCATATCACTAAGGCTAGTAAACTAGTTAAAGGAAAGTTAATGTATTTTTCTCCAAGGAGAAATGAAGATGAGTAATATCTATTGTAAAGCTCCTAGGAAGGAAGGAAGAGGCCTATATCTCCACACTGATGGACTTTCCATGATGATATAACTTTCAGTGCATTAAAGCTGTCATCCTCAGTGACTTCGTTTCTAAAGATATCAGATGGAGCCAAAAGGACAAGAAAAATATATGAAAACTTTCTGAGATCAACATTTACTTTGCAGCTTTGCAGAATTATTTACTTAGTAACTCTTTCTCTAATTTTAGTTCGGCTGAACCCTCGAATTGCCTTTTAAATTTTGTTCCCAGTCAAATACATTAAAAGTGAAACAATAGATTGGAGATTTCATTTAGCTCTGAATTTCTTTCACATAATTGGCCACAACAAATTTTCTTAAGAGACATAAGAACAAATGTGGATATTTAGACTAACTGAGGAGGACAAATATATATAYACAATCATTATTCTGAATTGTAACAAAAGATAAACCAGTCATTTTTCAAAACTATGTCCTAGATTATAATGTTATATTTGAAGCTTTGCAAAATTTTCTTGTGAAAGATTCCTATAAATATGWGTGTGCGCAGGAGCTCACATCAACAATGTTTTTGCAGATATCTTGAAAGTTTTTGGAAACTGTTGGAATTGTTCAGACATGGACTAGGACAAAAATTGTGTTGCAGAACTGATCAGAAAAAGAACATTAAGGGTAGCAAACAGCTGAGCTTTTCTTAATGGGTCACAAGTTGCCCGATTTTATAAAAACAAAGAAATAGAATCACCAGTATGAAATGATATTTTAGCCAAAGCTTTGGCACTGTCCAACATCAAAAAATGTCGTGATTGACAGAACCCTACTGTTTTGCAATCCCTAGAAATGTTTTTCTTTATCTGTGAGTATCACAAGGAGATTTGAACCAAATAGTAGGATATTTTGAGCACTGAGGAGAAAACAATTTCTATTGTTTGATGGAAAGTGCAATTTTACAAGGATACCCAGTGGCTAGTCCCATCACTTCACTGCACACACATCTAAATCACAATAGATTCTGACAAATCCTTTACCAACTAATTATTGGTGAAAGAAACTTATGAATAAAAAATCAGAAGCTGTTTGGTGGCAGTCATATCACAATACCTTTCAAAGGAATATGGTTTTGGTCCATTAAATAGTTTATTGACTTATTTCCTGGTGGTTATGATATAATGAGCAAGYGTTGCCTCATCACAAACCACATTATTTTTTACTGCTTGTTAAACAGAAACTACATTTGATCATGACCACCATTAGCTGGCATTTCTTATTAGTTGTAACAAGAAGCTGTAGCAAAGTATGTCGTACACTTCTAGAGATGTTTTTTTTCTGTCTGGAAGGATACATAGTGAAATAAAGAGTAGGCTTTTATTTTCTTTTTATCTGTTGATGTGCTGTTGATGATTTGTTCTAAAATGCATTGTTTTTCTCATCTAAAATGTAGTTATAAGGACAAAGCTAGTCACATCAGAGGATTTATCTGCCTCTCACCATTCTTTATGTACTTCCTGCATCCTCTTTCATGTGCAGTCTTTCCAAAGATTAAAGAGCTGGCTTAGAAAACTCCATTTATTTTCTAGTTTCCCTACATTACCACAGTTTCATGGTGTTGGATTTTCTGTTGTTTTTTCTTTTCTCCTCCTGAAAGAAAACCACTTCGGGGAAGATATTTTAAATTATTTGACTAAACCACAAAAAGAGTAATAAAAAGGTAAGGAAAAAGCACTTCTGTGTAACAGAATATCTCACTATCAAAACAGACTGATGTATGTCCAGTTCAGATCCTATGAGAAGTGGCTGAGGGAGGTGGGGCTATTCAGCCTGGAGAAAAAGAGGTTCAGTTGGATTTTATTACACTCTACAACTACAGGAAGGAAGATTGTGGGAATGTGGGGGTCAGTTTTTTCTCCCAAATAAAAAGTGATATGACAAGAGGAAGTGGCCTCAAGTTGTACCAAAGAATGTTTAGATTGCATGTTAGGGTCATCAAACACAGGGATAGGCTGGCCAGGGAAGTGGTGGGGTCACCATTCTTGGAAGTATTTAAAAGATGTGAAGATCTGGCACTTTGAGATGTGGTTTAGTGGTGGACTTGGCAATGGTAAAGGTTGAACTCAATGACCTTAAAGTTCTTTTTTAACCCMACAGGTTCTACAATAATATACAACATTTGCAGAGAGAAATAACAATGTAGAATCATCACCTGTGTGAATTTTTAGCTTGAATTTGAGTCACTAATTTATTTAGTGACTCAAATTCAACATAGCTAAACTATAAATGTCTTTCCTTTTCTTCTTCAAGGGRTCCTTCATTACACCATTTTATGATCATCTTGGAAAAAGCCATTTTTCTTCAACAACCTCAGTTTAAATTCAACTCGAGTGCCACTATAGGGCTTCCAATTTAAGTTCTGTATGGTTGTGATAAGAATGACAATTCTTTATCCATCTTTAAGATCATTTCTCTTGATCCATAAAACTAAACCTCTTATCCRTGTTTCTTCTCAAATGTCCATTACTTCAACATCTACAATACCAAAAGCATCACCACCCAACACTTGCTCCATCAGAATGCTGACAAAAGGACCCCACCACCCTGTTATGTATTTCTTTTCATTCACTGGATCCGCCTACTAATTTTCGTCAACCATGATCACTCTCTCTCTTTTTCACAGCATTCTTGACCTCTTCCTAGACTGCTGACACATCAGTTCTTGATTCAAAGTTTGATTTAAAGTTTTGTCACTGAAATGTAAGTTTTTGGTTCATTTTTAAACAGTACTATCCATAATTTCTTCTGCCATATTCCCCATGCTTGAGAGAAACTTTTCATGTATAGCTGCTGAACAGCAGCATTGTCTCTCTTCTGCTGCCTGATCTCACACTGACTTGATTGCTTCCATTACACTTCATCTTTCCTTGGAACTCCCTCATTTAGTTGAATGAATCTTCTTTCTCTTGTCCTTCACTCTGGTTGGCAGTTACTTGAAGTAAGAAACTAATTTTGTTCTCTCAACATGTTCTTAAGATGTCTAATACAATGGTGTTAGAGATCTGAGAACAGGCTTGAAACTGCTGGACAGTGAACATGGCTAACATGATGATAACTGGGTGGTGGAAAATGTATCAGTTGGACTTGCCATGAGAAAACTGCTGAAGAATTATTCACCTTCAACACTCCATATTTTGCATTGAAATGGGGCAGCAGTACTGTGAAGCTCAGGGAAGCTCACCAGAGAGCGAACATGCACTGCACATTAACAGAAGCCTTTTCCTTTGGCAAAGGATATAAAGTTATGATAATATGGACTGTCATTTTAATAGGAGAGTGATTTTTTTTCACTCCTCTACAGATGGAGCAAATGCATTTGATTATGACAAAGCTAAACATTCAGATATCCTTTCTGTGACCTTCAAAGGGGGCATGTCTCTCCCCTTGCACATGATCCACTAAGATCAATTTTCAAAATCCTCTGAAAGTTAAAAATATTTCAGGTTCTTTTTCCAGGCAAAGAGGCTGTGACAGAAGGTAAAAAGGAGCACCCTAGGAAGGTAATTCAGTTATGTGCAAAGAACCACTTTATCTTTCTGAAAAGCAGATAAGGTTCCTAGCAGGAGAGGACCACATACTCTACAAGCCTTATGGGCATATGTAAGATCTCATGCCACCAGAAAACGTCTTGATGAAGTGGAATGTGCTGTTCTGCTAATTAAACCAACATCTTAATTAAAATACGTTCCTTCAAATATAAAACAGTTTACGTGAGTACCCCCTACGATGCCTCTGTTATTTTTTTCAGTCTATTTGGTTTTTAGCATTTTGAGTGGAATGTATAATTAATTGTAGGTGGAATTTTAAAATGCRGGTCTAGCGAGTTGATTCTGATCGCATTAGCTGTCACAGAGAATCCTGCAAGATCCTCCTCCAGAACTTCGTGARTTTTTTCACAGCATGAAGTCTGAGAAATTCTCTTTTCTTTATGTGAAAACTTCTAGAGCATGGAACCCTTGTGTCACCTCGTTTGCTTTGGTAAGCTTTTTTCTGATATTTTTTCCCCACAAAGCCACACTGACTGCCAATCCATCATCAGCATCCTGAGATACATATCTTTTGCTACTTAAATTTAGATGATACATACCTCAAGTTATGGACAAAAGTAAGACATCCAGGCTGTCAGAGGAGAACTTCACAAACAACATAGTAATTCTTCTATGGGAAACTTCTACAGACAAACAAATGTGCTTTTATACCTTGGAGATTTGAAGGGATGATTCAATGTTATATTGTTGACACACATAATTTTTTTTGAATTAATGCCTTTTTTTTTTTTTTTTATTTTTTTTTTTTAATGCTTTATGGAAATGGAGGTGGGATTTGAAAAGGCCAGTGCGCCCATTCAAGGCATTGAACAAATGGTTTTTATTTAGACTGTATGAATCAAAGTAGATAAATAATGCTTAAAAATACACATTCAATTTCTTAGGAGGAACACTAGCATAGAAATCTCTTCTCCCTAATGTATTAATATCCTTTTATGTTTCATTTATATTGTTAGTGCATATTTATGACCATAAGAATGAATGTATTCTGAATCAGTTCTGTACTGATTTCTTCCTTCCTATATACAAGGGAAAAAACCAAAACAAAACAGAAAACTCCTCAAAAAACAAACAAAAAACTCTGAAAAAAAAGTAAAACCACCAGCTCACTCCCCCACAAAATTAAGCAACCAAACAAAAATAAAATAAAAAAAAAACCAAAGAAATAAACAACTAAAAAACCCCACACAAAAACAAAAACAAAGAACTCGTTCCATGATAATTTCCATGGCTTTCAGTGTCTCCCTTTCCCATTTAGGTTCTCCTAAGTCAAACAAAAAGTAGTTAACAATTCTTCCATGACAAAAATATTTTTCTTCTATGGTGTTATYGATTTTCACAAAACCTGTGGAATCTTGTGGTCTTTGAGATATCTGTCTCCCAGAATCAGTTGACACTGACCAATAATTCTAAAACTTTCTATTGAAAGATTTTCCTGTATATATTAGCACCATGAGCATGCACCTGAATAGAGACTCAATATTTGGTTGTGCTTAGTACGTCTATTGGAAAACAGACAAGAAAATTTTCCTGAAATAAAAATAAATAATTAATGGCAATAAGGATTCTTAACTTTAAAATTTTATAAGATAATACTTTAAAATATTAATGTAAGTATATAAATATCTATTATAAATATAGTTATCATATAGATACATAATATATTTGTATAATTTTAAATATATGCATAGATATATAATATCTKATAAGATTTTTACATTAGTTATATTTGGTTAACAGAAGATTTGTCATATAAAGAAGTAGGGACAGTAGCACAGAAGGGTGAAAAAAATCAGCTGTCAATACACATATTAATAAAAAAAAGGCAAYAAAAATAGATTCAATTAAACATCCCAGTGGCAATAGAATTCTTACCTCACAGGCAAAAGCATAATTAAGTGTAGACACAATATCTAGTTCCATAAATAACTATCTATAATCATACACAATTGGCATGTCATTATTAATATTACAGAAAGAACAAAYAAGAATAGAAAGCAATAATAGTTTTACAGAACTGAGTTCCAAATAACTCTTCTTACTCTCACTTTTCTCAAGTATGCTCATTAAAACTATCTGACAGCATCATGTGAAAAACATTTTTCTTCTGTCTGTTCTCCATAAGAATAACATGAAGCATAGAAAGGAATAAAATAGCCAAAGTGCATCAGCCCCTAGTTAAGAAAAATCAGCTGAATGGCATGAGAATTATCAAGAAAAATAATGCAATTTTTTATTGTTAAAAAGAATTGTCCATTTTTCTACATCAAGAGTAAATCAGTCCTTGTTTTGAATTGAACTGAAAGATGTGAATCTGAGAGTGATAACATGAACATTTGCATCCAGTGGACTGATCTGGTATATTCTTGATTGATGTAATAATAAAAGGGAAACAAAAAGCTGTCTCTGTCTTGCTAAAAATTGATTCATATTTTACTGGAGACATTTGAATTTTTCCTCACTATACTTTTTATTTCATTATTCAATATTATTATTTTTTAATCTTCTTTAAGGTACAAAAAATACATAASATATTACAATCCCAATGTAATTTGAGTTTATGTTTACCCATGTTGCCCAAACTATTTAAAACAGTTGGATTAGAGCATGCAAATGCAGAGGTGAGGATGGATGGGGAATCTCTCAGGGTGCATGTTAGCTTGGAGAACGCCCAAGTCAGAACTGCATGTGTTGTATTGTAGCATGTTTTCTTAGTTCACTCAGATGCCTAAAAATGCATATACTGAGGATGCACTACAGCCATTGTTGTTTAGTTTTGGTGTCTTGATTTGCTGAGCTATGGGGCCTTTGATCTTAGAGTTTTGAAACTGAGTTCAGATCAGGTATTTTCTTGACCCACTCTGTGCAGATGATGTCACCATCTAAGAGTGTTTTGTTTCTCTCACTTAGCATAAGTGCCCAGAATCTTGGGACAAATACTAAGACACAGTGCATGGCAAGATCATACTGTCTAAGCCCCCAAATATCTGATAATAACTCTTAGAAGTTTGCAAAAAATATGTAGGTGTGGAGTTGGCAGTGCTGGGTTAGGGATTTGACTTGATGGTCTTATAGAGACCTTTTCCAACCTATAAGAAAAATCAGTATTAGAAGGGTTAAAGCAAACAGACAGGGCTAGATTAAGGACCTCAAATTGACTTCTGCACGTTTAGACAYGTGTTCTTCTATGTATTTGAACATAAGAATTTGTTTTCCAGCTGTCAGTCCTTTCTTCTCACATATGCAAAACCTTGACTAGAGTAAGTCTCAAGGTTGAGAGACGAGTAATGTTTTCTGTATTTTAAAACATAAGAGGTGCTTAAAAATGTTGTYCCTACTATATGAGGGTGTATTATGGAGAAACAGTAGCTTGGTGCCAGGGAAAAGAGCAGCRACCAGTGGATGATGCATCATTGCCATCTACTTTAACCAGCGTTGTTAGATGCAGCCATCAAGGGAGCTGGGAAACCATAGCGTGACAGGTTCCCTTTTCTTCACATTTCTTCTTTGTGAAAGAGTGAATTTGACACATTGGAAATACAATCTCAATAGACTAAAGCATCTCAGTGCCCAGTGTCTGGTCTCCTCAGACAACCAATGTAGTTTTACAACATACTTCRACACAACACTAATAGCAAAGAAAACATATAGGGAATTCAATGTCTTGCAGACTGAGACAGTTCAATATAATGTGGAATTGTTTTATAAAATTTGTGTGTTGGATTGATCCTGGCTGGACACCAGATGCTGACCAACACCAGTCTATTGTTCGTCTCTGCAGCTGGACAAGAGGGAAAAAATACGGTGAAAAGCTCAGGGGTTGAAAWAAGGGCAGGGGAGAGATCACACAGCAGCTACCATCATGGACAAAACAATCAGTTTAGGGAAATAAATCTGTTTCCAATCAAAACAGAGCACTACAATGAAAAGTAAATCCCAAATCTTAAAAAAAAACCAAAAAAACCCAAAAAAAAAACCAAAACACTTTTTTCCCATCCCTCCCTTCTACCTGGGCTCAGTTTTATTCCCTAATTCTCTACCTCCTCTCGACCAGTGAGGATGGAGGACAGGAAAAGGGGGTTGCAGGCATCATACATTGTCTCTTTTTCTGCCTTCTCTCAGAGGGAAAAGACTCCACACTCTCCCTGCTCCATCCCTGGGTCCCTCCCTTGATGTGCAGCTCTTCAGGAACAGATTTCTCCAGTGTGGGTCCCCCACCAGRTCACAAGTTCTGGCAGAAAATCTGCTCCAGCATGRGCTYCTTTTCCATGGATGCACGAGTCCTGCCCCASCATGRGCTTCCCACAGGGTCACAGCCTCCTTCATGCACATCCACCTGCTTTGGTGCTGGGCTCTCCACAAGCTGTAGGGGGATGTCTGCTTCATCATGGACCTCCTTGKGCTGMAGGGGCACAGCTGCCTCACCATGGTCTGTACCAGGGGCTGCAGGGGAACCTCTGCCTACCTTGAGAATCTCCCCTTCACTTTTTCCCTGACCTCCATGTCTGCAGAGCTGTTTCTATTCTCACTCCTTACATATTCTCACTCCTCTCTCTGGTTGCTATCGCCCCAATAAAGGGCTCAACCTTRGCCAAAGTTGTCTATCTTGGAGTTGGCTGGCACTGGCTCTGCCAGACACAAGGGCATTTCCTAGAACCTTCTCAGAAAACCACCCTTATCAACCCCCTGTTACCAAAGCCTGGCCATGCAAACCAATTTATTTAAAAAAAAACCTAGGAAATAAAAAATGAAATAGCTCCTAATGTTAATTAATATGTGTGTTTTTAAATAATTAAATAGAATTATTTGCTGTCAAGAAAACACAAATTTACTACATATTTTCAGCTTGTTAGTCATTTTTCCCAAGTCCATAATTTTCCTAGCTATTTATAGAATATAAGCAAATGCTTAGAGGCATRTTCTTTACATCCTTTAAATCAAAGGAATAACAAATTGAAATTATGCATTCTGGGCATGTATTAATTTTTATGCTTTTTTCAAAATTTTTTTAAGATGAATGAGGGAGGCACCACCCTTTCCTTTCATTTACATAAAATAGTGCAAAATTAATAAGAAGTTGTTTGTTTGATGTTTGTTCTACRATGGTTGTGGTTTTTCTTCCATTTTTTTCTATTTCTGGAAGTAGTGTACTGTAAACAAAACAAGAATATATTTTTTCCCATCTCCTCGTATCAAGGGACATGRCACATTGCTTTAGAGATGCATCTGTCATATTGAGCCACATAAAGTGACATGATACAATGTGACATGTTGATGAACAGCGTGACACAAGGTACATATTTCAGTGTATCATTCAAGGCAGAATTATAACAAGGCAAGTCCCAGATTTAAAAAGAACAGAGCTCTCTAGATCCTAGTTTCATTTTTTCCCTTCTAGAAACTATGGAGATTGCCTGAAAAATATGACCTTTCATTGAATCCTAGGATCATAAAATCATAGACAATCCTAAGTTGGAAGGGACCCATTAGGATCATTTAAGTCAAACTCCTGGCTCTGTAGAAGACATGCCCAAGAGTCACACCACGTGCCTGAGAGCATTGTCCAAACACTTCTTGAGTTCTGTCAGGCTGGTGCTGTGACCACTTCCCTGAGGAGCTGCTCCAGTGCCCAGAAACGCTCTGGGTTTCTAACATCCAACATAAATCTCCTTTGTCAAACCTACAGCACTGCTCTTGGACTAGTAGTACTATATTTGCTAATGTTAATCACATGGGAAACAATTTTCTTACTATGAATTTTTAGTCTAACTAAAAACATTGCCCACTGTACCATGTAAATAGGAAAGCTGTTTTAAAAAGTTACTGATTCTTGTTATGATTCTATGTAATATCAAGTTGTCAATAATGTAGGCAGAAAGAAAAGGTAAATTTATTTCAGGAGAAAATTGTAAAGAATTTTAGCTGACAGCTGCTGCCTATGAGAATGCATTTCTGTACAGCAGTTATTGTACTGTTATTACTGGACTGTGTTAGACTTATGATGTATGTAGGAGTTTGTATGCAGCAGAAGCACAATATTGGTTACTTAAACAGAAAGGTTTATTCACTTCTAAATTGCTTGAACTGTGCTTATGTGCKGTAAACAGACCCATAGGTGAATGTATACTAGGAGTTAAAAGATATATAATGGAACTTTTAGAAGAAAAGTCTTTCTCATGTTTATTTTTTTTTATTTCTTTACTAGGATTCAGAAACATTACAGTTCCAAGAGAGAAATCATAAAGCAGAGGGTATCTAAATAGGATTCAGAGAGAATATGAAAAAAAAAGTAAAGCAAAAATAAAGAAAAACAAAAGAATCTTGCAATGAAAAGTTGCAGGAGCTGCAAAAGAAAATGCTCATGCTGAGTGCTTATAGCAATTTAGGAGAAGAAAAAAAGAGCAGAGGACAAATTAGGATATCTCTATATGTTCATATGGTGTCTTTGGCCCCACWTCTGAACCCACAAGTCTCTCATTCATCTGTAAGTCCCCAGTATCTTCAAAGGAATCAGCTTTCTTTCTGGATACTTTCGAAAGGCCTCTTCCATGAACACTATGTGATAATGAGGGATGAAGAAAATCAGGTCACTGACGACTCAGAGATGCTGAAATACAAGTTTTGATGTAGTCCCATGGGAGTCTCACCCTTTGTCTTCATTGGTTTCAAACTGAGTTCTGTTCCATAACTGGTTCAGATTAGTAATGCAGCCTTTCTAGAAAACAAATGRGTCCACACAGAAAGCTTTAAGACATTTTTTAATGAGCACAAATACCAGTATACAGTGATTACAGAAAACAAAAGGAAGTGAAATAATTTGCTTGTTTTTTTCTCTCCCTTCTCCATAATCTCTATTATTGGTCCTGGACCCTCAGGTGCAGGCAGGATATTTTGGACTGTATTCTCAAAGCCTGCAATGTAAAGAAAAAAACCAAAACCAAAACAGACACGACAAAACTATGATCCTCCTTTTACACTCCAGCCCATGAGAGTTAAAACCCAAATCTATTGAAGTTAATGGGAAAACTTTYACTGACCATACGGAGGCCAAGATTTCATTTGCCGTATAAAGGAAAAAAAAAAAAAAAAGTACATTTTTCTCTGTTTCTTTCCCTAACCTCATTAAACAGGGTTTCATTGGAAATGCTTAGGGTTAATTTATGCGGTTGCAAGTGATACAAAGCAGTACAGAATTTGATTCATTCTATAAACGGGAGTGAAAGCAGTGAACTGCATGTAAAATGGTGCTACATTGAAGAATAGTTGATTATCAATAATTATGATGCCTGTGATGAGTACTTTGACTTTTACAGTTCCCTGCAATTTGCATGATTTAGATGTGTAGAAGGGAGACAAATGAAACAAGASYTTCAGCCTATTTGGGGAAACAAAAYTTGAARAAAAGARAACTAAATCTTCATTTCTCGAAAGAGCAACYAGATAGACTTCATCTGAGAGCCATCAACACTATCAGCATTTAAAAGGCAACGAAACAGTGAGAGTAAAAATAACACGATAAAACAATTCACAACTAATATCAGGAAAATTGAAATTTCAACACTGCTGTCACTCTGCTGACTGAGTTGAAGAGGTGAGCTGATGTAGGGCTTTTTTTAAGCTGTGATTGGCCTGCCAGCATGGATTTGTGTTGTCATGCTGAGGGCCCCTCTAATAGCCCAGAGGTAGCAGGTGGCTGCTGACTTACAGAGGCTTGCATCTATTTTATTATTTGTTGGCTCTTTTATCCCTGACAGATTCAAACACAAATAAATTCAATCAAGAACCTCTACCTTTCTATGATTCCATTTGGTACCTGTAGCGAGCTGCAGCACATTTCTGAAATAGCATGACAACAGTCCCAGTGATGTGACTAGAAGTAAACAAGATGTTTTATATCCTGAGTGGTGATGGTTGGGCATCTGAAACAAGGATGARAAGAAATACAAGTTTCTTTTGGCGTTCACATCGGGGAAAAACTACACTTTAGGACAGTGGCCTTAGAAATTTTTCCTTAGCAATCCAAATGTTCAAAATAAAGGAAAGTATTGTTTTGAATGAAAGTTGAACAACAGTGTTTTGGTTTTGTGYCCCAAATCATTGAGTGTAACTGTCAAGAGTATAACCATGTGGTACAAAGTGGTTCCACTGCAAGCATTCTCCTGAGTTTCCACATTCTTCACCATATGGAAGTTGAAAGCAGCTTTCAATCACTTTAATGCTACTAAGAGATCATCATCACTATCATTGGTGAAAAGTTGATTGCTGCGTGATCCAAGGGAGTTTATCAAGTCTGAGTCAGTCTGTGAATATCCTTGCCTCAGGTCTTTTGGTGAATGCTGCGTATCTCTGAGGTTAGTTTGTTTTTTACTGTTYAGTAGAAAACCTCTGAGGTCTGCTGAAAAGTAATTCTCCTTTAGCAGGCAGGTGTACAGGCATTCTGCTTTTATTCTACTCTAATAGCAGAAGCTCATTTTTATGAAGAATCTGCAGAATTGGTTGAATGAGAAGGTTAGATTTTCCCAGAATCTGGATTATTTTTATTTTGTTAAGGTAAATGCCCCTAAATAGGAAGAAAGTATCAACYAGCAAATATTTGTAAATTTTATTTTACTCGTCCTCTTTGCAGARATTTTTGAGAAGTCTGACAGTAACTGTTGAATCAAGGTAAAGTTATCTTTCATCCCATTTACGTTTCACTTGGATTATAGAATGATATATATAAGATGAAAGTACAATTTTCAAGAATTGTCTACTCAAAGTGAGGCAATCACTCTTCCACCGTGTGTCAGGGCTGAGAGATTTTAAGGCATTTTCATGTTCTGGTAAAAGGCWTTTTTGATTAAATGATTCCGCTAACTTTTATCCAGGAAGCAGCATTCCAAATCCCTATTCAGTCATTTCACCGCATTGCTGAATTGCTCCTGTTTTCCTTCAATTGAAAGAAATAGATGGTAAAACATTGATTGCACCTCACATGACCCTGACCCAGTTTTCCCTTTTCTCCCTTTATTCCTCTGCAAAAAGCAGGAGTGATGTTAGGACATTCAGCTAATTTCCATATACTTTCTTATTGCAGTAAATCTTCACGTTTCTCTCAAAAACCTCTCAGAAGATCAGAAGAGATGAAAGCAGAGAAAACTAGCAGAAATTTAAGCAAGTGTCAGAAGMCAAAAATATTGAGCTTTCTCAGTGAGCCAGAGCACAAAATTTGGAAGTGCCCAGCCACTGGGATTCAAGTGCAAAACTCCCAGCAGCTGATTTTCTCTCTTTCTCAGGAGTCTCCTCATACTATGTCTTAAAATTTAACAAAAAGTTTATTCTACTTCTTTCTTATTCCCAGACACTTGTCATGAAGTTAGTGATAATCAACACCTCTCTAAGACTTTGTATCTTGAATCTTTTGTCATATTATTTTTCTGCAAATATTTTCCTTATCTTGTGGTGAAGGCTGGTGAGGTTTTTTTGTCTACAGAGTTTCACACTGCGATGTCCTGCCATTCAGTTCATGAGTCATCTCTTCTCTATGCTATCAAACCTTGCTGCATCAAAAATAGTTTTGTGTAATTTTGAACTAAATAGAACCGGTAGAAATTCCTTGGCAAATATTTTAGACTC